>NW_012137747.1:4549096-4578590 GCF_000956105.1 Propithecus coquereli | reverse complement strand
ATCTCTTTAAGATATCTCCATATTGCTTTCCACAGAGGTTGCGCTAGTTTGCAATCCCACCAACAGTGCATGAGTGTTCCTATCTCTCCGCATCCATGCCAACATTTATTGTTTCCTTCAATGAATCTTTCATTTACAGAAGTTCTATTTGTTTGTTTTTAAAAATATCTATGTCTTTAGTAAATTCTTCATTCATATCCTGAATTATTTTTTTGATTTCTTTGTGTTAGTTTTCAACTTTCTCTTGAATCTCATTGAGTTTCTTTAAAATCAATATTTTGATTATTTTATTTGGTATTCAAATATTTCATTTTGGTTAGCATCCATTGCTGGAGAGTTAATGTGATCCTTTGGAGATGACGTAACACTCTTTTTTCATACTCCAGGAATTGTTTCTCTGGTTTTTTTCTCATCTTGATAAACTATCTCTTCTTCTTATATCTGAAGTTATTTTTGTTTGGACAGGATTTTTGTTTTCCCTTAGAAGATGTGACTATATTGTATGTTGTGTGAGTTCATTTGTCTTTGGTTCTGGGTATTTTCAGTCAAAAAGCCTCCGTATGAATTCCTTGTTTATAGATAGCCTTTGTGCAGTGGCTTTTTCAAATGCTGGGTATAGTAGTGATGTGCTGGGCATGTGTGCAGGCTCACTGCCTCCCCCAGGACCAGGATTACTGGAGTCTCAGGAAATTTATCTCATTTCCCAGTGCTGTGTATTTGTGGCAGCAGATTTTATACTGTGTTGTGCAGTTCAACTTCTAGGTTAGTGGGTGGCACTTGCAGGTAAAGGCCAGCTCTGGCAGTAGCAGAAGGATTTATGCTTAATCTTTGTTTACTGGGAGACACTCTTTGAGGTCTCAGGCAATGGGCTGGTCTGTAGGGATGCTCTCAACCCTAGAGAGGAGGGGAAGTTGGGTGAGCCGGATTGGGCAGCCCTTCCCCTGCCTCAGGTCTCCCCATGTCAGGTGCAAACACCAGCCCTGTCAAGGGCAGAGGGGTTTATAGACTCTGTATGATTTCCTTGGTTATAGGCAGCCTTGCTAGGCATGGTGGCTAATCCCTGTAATCCCAACACTTTGAGAGTCTGAGGTGGGAGGATTGCTTGAGGCTAGGAGTTCGAGACCAGCCTGGGCAACAGCAAGAGTCCATCTCTATAAAAAAAGAAGATAATTATTATTGTTAATAATTTACACTATTTTAAATATTAGGAGTACTAATAATATAATTAGTCAAGAATAGAATATTTATGAAATGAATACCTGTAGTCCCAGCTAATTGGGAAGTTGAGGTGGAAGGATCTCTTGAGCCCAGGAGTTTGAGGCCAGCCTGGGCAACATAGAGAGACTTCATTTCTCTAAAAAAAAAAAAAAAAAAATTGTGTGTGTGTGTGTGTATAGTATAATAATACTAGGAGAAAATAATGTTACTTTCTAAATGTGCCTTAATAAATATATTTTATTTAGTTAAATGTTGTTGAAGTTCATCAAATTCTTTTTTGTTTTATAGGATCAGTGGTTAAATTGAGTGAAAACATAAAGGATCTTTTTAAAGGGTGAGAATTTGCTTTGCTTTGCTTTTTCTCTCCATACGAACATACAAGACAGCTGTCTTGAACCATCAGTTCATGTGATGGTTAAGGTAAGGAATTCTAGTAAATTGTCAATTGAAAAAATGAAACTTCTGGACACATAGCCAATCAACAAAGAAAACTAAAAGGAAATAAAGACTATCCTTCAGAAGATGAAAACTATTGCATTCTATCAACAATGCAAGTCTGATTTTCAAGAAAAATCCTGCAGTTCTAAAGTATTCCTACATAGGTACACAGTTAAAATGGTAAATAAATGCATATTAAATTAGTAAAGTCAATATTCATAAAGAAATATATCAGTAAAAAAGAAAATACTCAATAATCTCTTTGAAGTGCCAAGAAAAAAAGCTACATATATATTTTATCTACTTACTATTAGAAGAGTTCTTCTCATGAATCTTTTAGCCATTTGGCACAGTGCGAAACAGAACGTGAAACAGCAGGGCCTGTCCTTTTCCCTATTGTACCTGTGGATTATTCCAGTTGCAATCATTGTAGGCACACACACTCACACACAATCTTTTCTAGATCTTAAATCTTAAGAGGCAATATATGTCCCAAAGATATTCATTCTTCTACATTGTATTTGCTCTGTAAAAAACAAACTCTGAGAAGGTGGAAGAGAACTTTTTCAGAGAAATAAATAACTATGAAGGTGCCCATCTGTGAACCAATTTAGACCTAGCACCATAATTCATAGTTTCTTTCAGAAGCAAAATCTCTATCTCCACATTCACCTGTATATACAATGGCAAGAACATTATAATAACATGACAGAATGGAATATACCACAATCCTTAAAGTACTATGAAATCTAGACATATGAGAAATTGGGTACCCTTGATTCTAATAGCTAGTACTCTCCAATTAAGAGTTTAAATTAAAAAAAAACTAGCTGTATTTTAATTTTAATATATAGCTGATATATATTTATACATTACCAGTACTAAAAAAAAATTCCAAAGAGATACATTTTAATTCAACTAAATAAATTGAAACGGTTATTTCACCGTAGAAATCAGCATTCAAATAATCAGAAGTACAAAAATATTAAGTATTCTCTTTTTTCTTCTCTTCTTTCTCATAGTTCATTGTTTCATCATTTCAAATTGTCTGAGCTACATGAAGAGGCATGGGTAGTATTTGTGCCAGAAGCAAGGTTAGACTCAAGCCGGAGAATGAACCCAGGAATGAAAATAGTGCATGTTTGTCAGAAGTTTGTGTGAAAGAAATCTGGCTGAATTCAGGAGTGGGGCTTTTTTTCAAAAGAGGGGTATGGCTTGGGAGCAGGAAGGGATTCCCCGAGGTCTGGACTCTTGCTATTGAGTTGTTAATGCGCTCTTCAGCTGTCTCAGCTGGGACTGTCCATCACTGAAGAATGCAAGGAATGCATGAGTGGTGCAGGCATCTATGTGAAATACATGAAGTTTCCCTTTCCCTAGACCCCTGGGGGTGGGGGCTGGCAGAGGAGATGGGGTTGCTTGCCCCTACACCCACTGGTAAGCAATCAGCCTCTAGCTTGGTACTTTATTTAACTGTGGCTGAGCTGATACCGAGGTTTCAAAACAAAGTCCTCTGAACTCTTCCCTTTACTTTCCCCAAGTGGAAGAAGACTCTCCCTGAGCTGCACTGCCTGTAGTTGGGGGAGGGGTGACACCACTGGTGTCTCACTGGGTCACCCCAAGTCCACAGGCTCTGTGCCAGCACAGCCACAAGAATTGCCCAAAGATGGAAGCCTTTGTGGCCTGACTGCCTTACAAGTTTAATCCGGGTCCCAGGCTGCATTTTTCTCAGCTGGTGATGGGGCTAGCCCAGGTTTTGGGGTAGAGTATTTTCCTCTGGCCAGAGTGGTCTAAATGCTCCCTCTGTGGGCACCAGCAGAATTCTACTGTGCTCTCCTGTGCCAGGGTGGCCCTGAGTTTCAATGCAAAGTCCTGGAATTACTTCACTCTTTCTTCCCCTGGCACACAGATTCTCTCTCCACTTGTATGTGCTGGTGCAGTACTGCCAGGGCATTGGAGAAGGGTGGTCTAGGCAGTTCGAGATTGTCTTTTCTGCCTCTTTCCTTGATATAATATTAAAACCAGGTAGTATGATAGCTCACCTGAATTTTTATTCTTCTGAACGTGCTTGCTTGTATGGATAGTTGTTGAATTTGTGCAAAGGGATGATCACTAGAGGTTTCTATTAGACCATCTTGGTCTGCCCCCCAGCTCTTTGTTGATTTTCTGTCTTAATGATCTCTCTGGTTGTGTCAGTGGAGGGTTGAAATCCCCCCGTATTATTACGTTGCTGTTTACTTTATTTCTTAGGTCTAGTAGTATTTGTTTTATGTATCTAGAAGCTCCAGTGTTAGATGCATGTATATTTATGAATGTTATATTTTCTTATTGAATTCATCCCTTTATCATTATATAATGATTATCTGTCTTTTTTAAACTGTCAACTTAAAGTCTGTTTTATCTCATATGAGAATAGCTATTTCTGCCCACTTTTGTTTTCCATTTGCAAGGTATATTTTTTCCACCCCTTTAACTTGAGTCTATGGGACTCTTAACAAGTTAAATGGGTTTCTTGGAGATAGCAGATATTTGGGTTGGTTTTTTTTTTTAAAAAAAAACCCATTCCACCAATCTCTATCTTTGAAGTGGGGCATTTAGATCATTTACATTCAATGTTAATATTAATAAGTGAGATACTGTTTCTGTCATCATTTTTATTGTTACCCCATTGCTTTGTATTCTCCCTCATGTTGCTCTTTTATAAGAGCTATGAGATTTTACTTTTGAGTATTTTTGCACTGGTGATTAGCAACCATTATTTTCAATGTTCAGAGCACTTCGGAGTATTTCTTGCAGGGCAGGTCTAGTAGTGGCAAATTCCCTTAGTGTTTGCTTGTCTGGAAAAGATTTTATTTCTTCTTCATTTATGAAACGGATTTGTATGCTACAAAATTCTTGTCTGACAGTTATTCTGTTTAAAAAGACTAAAGATAGGACACTAATGCCGTATGGCTTGAAAGGTTTCTATTGAGAAGTCCCTTGTTAGTCTGATGGGTTTTCCTTTGTACATTACTTGGTGCTTGCATCTCACAGATTGTAGTATTTTCTCCTTCACTTTGACTTTGGACAGACAGATGATTATGTGCCTTGGAGATATCCTATTTGGAATGAATGTTCCAGGAGTTTACTGACCTATCAGGATGTCTAAATCTCTAGTAAGCCCAGGGAAATTTTCCTCTATTATTCCATCAAATATTCATAGGTTTTCCATGCTTTTTGCTTTTTCTTCTTCTTCTTCTTCTTCAGGGGTACCTATGATTCTTATATTTGGGTGTTTTACATAACCCCATATTTATTGGAGATTTTGCTAATTTTTCTTGATTATTTTTTCTTTATTTTTTTTATTGACTGGGTGAATTCCAGACCCTTGACTTCAAGCTCCGAAATTTTTCTGCTTGGCTTAGTCTGTTGTTAAGACTTTCTTCTATGTTTTGAAATTCTCTAAATGACTCCTTCATTTCTAGAAGTTCTGGGTTTTTTAAATTATCTATCTCTTTACTGAATTTTTCATTTGTATCCTGAATTATGTTTTTGGTTTCTTTGTGCTGGTTTTCAACTTTCTCCCAATCCCATTGAACTTACTTGAGATCCAGATTTTGAATTCCATACCGGATATTTCAAAAATTTCCTTTTTGTTAGAGTCCATTGCTGGAGAGTTAGTGTGATCCTTTGGGAGTGTTGAGAGAGCTTGTTTTTTTCATATTGCCAGAGTTCTTGTGTTGGTTACTTCTCATCTGGAACCTCTTCCCTCAGCTCAAAACAGATAGCTTTGTGGTTCACCTATTCTCTTCTAGTGGGAATTCTGCTGCTCAGTGTAGAGAGGGAGAGGTATATAGCAATTTAGCTTGTACAGGTAGGTAGCCACTGTTGTGTTGCTGGAAATTTGGGTCAGTTGGACCTTGGATCCCTGGGAGAGTGTTCAGGTGCCAATCATGGTGGAGTAGGCTAGGCAATTTCCAGATCCCAGGCCCCTGGATGGCATGCTTGAGTCCTGGGGGAGACTAGAAGAAGACTAGGCTGGCGAACTTGTTCTCAAGCCTCCCTGAGTTTAGGTACTGGCTGTGATAGTGAGCTGTGGAGTGATTTCCTGCTCCTGAAGGAATGCTCAGGCAAGAAAATGGCAGATGCACAGTGAGCCTTTGACAGGAGTGATGGGCCCCTCTTGATGAAATTAGCAGAAGTAGACAGCAGTGATCTGCACATGCCACTCACACCTCCCTCTCCCAGCAGAGACAGTGGTTTCTATCCTTTGGGAGCACAAAAATGCCCAGATTCTCAGCTACCACCCTGACCCAGCTGCAGCAGAGGTATTGGGGGCAGCTCAACCCACTGTGTATAGGGTTACCAGATTGGCTTTGAGCTGTGGCTGAAATGCTCCAGCACAGGAGGTGTGGTTGTACCAGGGACTTGTACAGAGATGATAGGCTCCTCCCAGAAGAGACAGGTAGCTCAGGGAGAGGACTGCTAGCCCCATCTCCCTCAGCGAAGGCAGTAGCTTTAGTTCTTAGGCAATAGGAAAGCACTGGCTGTGGCTTGCTGAGGGAATGGAGTGTGCCCCAAGCTCGTGGCATCTTGGGTGTGATAGGTGCTCTGTCAAAGGTGGGGCAGCAGCTCCCATGTGCCCTCCTGTGAAACTCTCACTGGACCCAAGTGGAAACAGCCATAGCTGCCTAGGCATCAGTGGGCAAAGGAAGGGAGGAGGAGAAGGCCCCAAGTGGTGGGGTGCTGGTGCCCTGGTCCCCTTTGTCCTCTGCATGCTGCATTCTCCTCTTAGCTGAAAAGGCCTGTCCTGAATGTACTTTCTTTTTTTTTTTTTAACTGCCCTTCATTCTGGGAATGACAGGTGATTGATAGAACACTTGAAGCTTTCCAATAACGTACCCTCCCTTCTCTGATTTGACAAGAACGTAGTTAGCATCTTCATGCTATAATTTAGAGCTATAAGATTCCATGCTATTTTGAGGCAAATTGTGTCATAATTGTTTTAGGGTTTTAAAAAGGGCTTTTGATTATATTATAATTGTATGAATTCCTAACTGACTCACAGAAGAGTGCTAAGCTTGGTAATTTTTTTGGTATCTATAGACAGTTACATATTATTTTGAAGTTCCTGGACATCAACAACTTGTTTATTGAATAAATATGTATATAGATTCATTATTTAAAACACATTTTATTCATAAAACAATTTAAATAATTGTCCTAGAATAATATTAAGAAAAGGAAAAGGTGATGGCATCTTGGAAATATATATATAAAAGATGAATTATAACATATCTGTCACCTTTCTGGTATGCAAATGAGTCTGAGGGGAAAATATTATTCAGAAAAATGCTTACTGAGAAACACTTTGTGCTGGAAGAACAATTCACTTTATTTTCTATTTATGGCATCCAACATTCCATACTTTAGTTGCATTTATTTTTATTAGTTCACATTATGCAGAATGTTCACAAGAAAAGGACACAAATATGCATTGGAACAAAGTAAACAAGAGAGCAGATAGGCAGACATATGATGGAAACAAAAGAATTTGGAACATTGAAGTTTTTACTAAGTAGGGAAACTGGTTTCATGCTATAGCTAAAATCTCTGAGAAAGAGATAAATTCAAAATTTAGCATAAGCTTTTCTTAGTGATAAGACATATCAGGGCTAGCTTCAGTGTTTCAGATTCATTTTCCCTTTGTCATCCAAAGCATGTTTGCTGGCTTGTCATTGTCATATTTCTCCTTCCCAAAATAAAATACATTTTAGCTAGCGTTTTCTTGTGTAGAATATACAACGGTTTTCCCAGAAGGAATTCAAGGGAGAATGAAAAGAGATGAAAAGCTTTCTGGATAATGAAGGTCAAAATTATAAGGTCTGTGCTCCAAACCTGAGAGCCTACAGTTCATGTGTTTCTTCCTCATTGGATAGCCCAGTGGATTTCAGTGTGGTCCCTGCATCAACAGCATCGGCATCGCCTTAGAACTTGCTAGAGATGCAAATTCTCAGGCCTCTTCCCAGACCTACTGAATCAGAATTTCTGAGGGTGGTCCAGCAACCTGTGTTTTAAAAAGCTCTCCAGGTGATTCTGATGCGTGCTATGAGAACCTTTCGGCTAACACTTTTGCTATTTAAAGTTTGGTTCTTAAACCAGCAGCAAAGATATCACCTGGAAGCTATGTAGAAATTCAGATTCTAGAAAATATCCCAGACCATTGAATCAGAATATGCCTCTGAATAAGATTCTCAGATGATTCTTCTGTACATAAAAGTTTGAGAAGCATGGGGCCAGCCATTCTGTCATGATTTTTGGCCTTGGGTGCATAATGAAATCACCTGGGGACCTTTAAAAGCATACCTCCAGAGATTCTGATTTAATTGGCCTGTGATGTTGTACGGACACTAGGTTTTTGTTGTTGTTTTTATAGGTTCCCAGGTATTTTCGATGGGCAGGCAAGACTGACACCTACTGCTTTAAACCCTCAAACAGAGTTTATTTACTTTTGTTTATAATAAGCTTCTTTATTTAGTTTCTAACCCCAGAAACCCGGAAGGAGATCGTAATCTTTAGTCGCATTAAATAAACAACATCCGAGGTAGGAGAAGTGATTATTTCACCTTACTCTAAATGATCAGATCACACTGAAAGCGCTGCCTTCCCTTCTGCTCTCCCTTCTGGGAAGAACGTAGAAAAACTAAAGCAGGATTAGAGAAGCAGCCATTCCTGTGAGAAGTAGTTACAGGAATTTGTAATGTTTAGGCAGCCGGAATGATTTTTATAAATGTACATTCGATATTTTCACTCTCATGCCTGTCATTTGGTATTTCATTTGGAAAGAAATAGAAGCCTTTGATCACCTCCCTCCATCATCTGGTGCTGCCTTCCTCTCCCCCCTTATCTCAGGCCCTTTACGCCTCCCATTTCTCAGCTCACCAGCCACAATCGCTTCCTTTACATTTCTCCATCACTCTGAGAGTTTCCTTATCTGAGAGTGAGTTCACTTGCTGTTCTTTCTGCCTCCAGGGCTTTTTCTCTTGGCTTTTCTCCTTGGTGGAGCTTCAGCTTAAAGATCTCTACTCAAAGAGGGAGGATTCCCTATGTACTCAGTCTCTCTCAGTACCTTTCTGGAACAAAAGCCTATTTAGTTAGCTTTTTCCTGATCCTTACTGTGATCTGTAATTATCTTTTTTGTTTTTTATTTTCTTGCTTATTATCTTCCCCACCAGAATAAAAGTTTGATGAGGGCAGGGACCATATTGGTTTATTACTATATTATCTGTACTTAATATAGGGACTTAATAATAATTCATTGGATAAATGAAAAATGAAGGAAAAGACAAGACATTGGGTACCATGATAGTTATTTTCAGGCATTTGAAGGACTATAATGGGAAAGGGATTTATATTTGAATGGCCTCAGATGTTAGCACTAAACCCAAAAGGTAAACATTGTAAAGGTGCTGATATTGATTTAATATAGATAAGAAACTCACAAAACTGAATGAAGCAATAATAGACAGCCAGAGAAAGAAGTGAACTGTCAGAAGTGAATGAGTACAAGGTTCAATTGGATGGCATTTGGGCGGCATTGTCAATCAGGTGACCTGAGCATTCAGAAGGCGATTGGTTTCAATGATCATGGACATCCTATTCAATTTCATGACTATGAAAATGAAGGAGGGCTGCTAAGAACAGGCACATTGTCAATATTGAGAAGAGAGAGAGCAGATAACCTTATAGCAATGGAAAAAGGCAGAAACATTTGAGTCAAGCACAAGAACTGAAAGGGATCACAATAGTTCCTATATTTCTGTAAGAGCAAACGGCTCTATACTCATCAATGAATCTTACCAGCACCAGTATATCATTGTGTAATATCACAATATTTTTATAGTAACATTTACATTTTTCTTATATTTAAAAATTGTGACATGTTCATTGCAATTTTAAATTTTGTAAAAATATTATAAATGTTGGATATTTCATTAATCATTTGTCTATACTATTTTGATGACTTTTGAGTATAACTATAAACAATCACTTATGAAACCAATCTTGTATGAATATTCTTGTAGCAAAAATCTTTGTGCACCTTTATGATTATACTGTAAGGATAAATTCCCAGTAATGAAAATATTAGGTTAAAGAATATTAAAATATTTAAGGCTTTAATAATTGTTATTTATAATTATATACTTGAGTCATTAATATTTTCCATTGAAAGAGTCAGGCAAGTAAGTGATGTATTTTGGAAAGAATTCCACTCAAGAAAATTAAAAGAGTTTGAGTATGTAAAATTATGAAATCAACTTGCAAAAAAAAATTAGCTGTTAGAAATATCCATTGATCAAGGGGTCTGTAGCCAAGTTGCTATACTCAGTATAAATCTGTGTACATGGATTTATGTTGATTGGATAGAGATGCAGTTAATACTATAGCTAATCTATAAATGATCTCTGCCCACATCCTCAGTGGAAATGCATTGTTATAATTAACTCTTTTCTAGTGTTGAAAAAGAATTAGTGGGCTAAGATATTTCACTCATTGATCTGTAGTGTCTGTGCATTGAATAAATGTTTCACTTTCCACTTCACTTTGATATTTAGATGTATTTCTGGTGTTTCTATTCAGCAAACCTCATCATAAAGGTTCATTAGAAATTTTATAGGAAAGTCTGGGACCTCAAACAATTAGCAAGAAAATGATATCAACTAAGTACTAAAGGTAATTTCTATTGGGTAGCTCGATCTCACTTTGTATATTCAGGAGTTTCTTTCTTCCTTTTTTTTTTTTTTGTTGCTCTATGTGGTGTGTTATCATTAAATTGTTTATCAATGAGCTCAATGCTTACAACTAATTTGGGCAATTAATTACTTGAATGGCTGTTGGAGACCCTAACAGAGAATTAGAGTCTAACTAATCAACAAGTTCACAGCAGTTTAATTACAGTTTATCATTGCTACTGCCAGTTACATTGTTGAAACTTTAGAGGAGAATTTTTTAACAAGCTGATAACATGGTCTGTGGTTATTTTCCACATTACGCAGAAATTGTCACCAGTATTCCTGAGTTCTCAAATCTTCTAGGTTACATTTAATTATCTGTGTTTTTCACTCTATTTAGTCCTTTGCCAAAATTTGTTGATTTTACATTCATATTATCTCTTATATTTGGTCTTCTCTTTCCTTGTAACTACAGTCCTCTATCACATTCTTATTTCTTCTTGCTTGAATTACTAACTTATACAATATTTATTGGGAATGAGGTTGAAAAAGTAATTATTGAGGACTTTCTGTGAGCTACGTATCGTATAGACATGTTTCAAACATTATTTAATTTTCATAGCAAACATGGGAGATGCATTATTATGCCTATTTTACATATTAGGATACTGAGTTGCTAAGATATTTTATAGTGTAAATAAGTAGCTCGTTTGAATGTAGGTGTGCTTGCTTCACATCTCTCTCCACAATACCACACTATCCCCACAATTAGTGTGAGTACCTACCATATTCCAAAAATTAAACTATGTAGGCTGGTGGACATGAAATGAATGAGATATAATCCCTTTCCGGGGGGAGCTCATATTTTAGAGGAGAGACAGGAGGCCTACAAACAAACAATTCTGTACCACAAGAACATTTGGAAGGGGGTAGAATGGGCAGACTCACAGAAAATAAAGACAGTTGTTATTCACAGATGAGTGGAGAAAACAGGAAGAGGTATATATTAAAATATGGCGAGAGTAGAGAAAATTAAAGATTGTGTGATATGGAGAAAAATTCCAATGGTTCCCTTTTCTCTTCTTTGCTGTAACACTGTGTTTCAAAATAACACTGACCAACAGACATATGGTCTAGCTGGGTACAGAGGCTCAATCAATGCTGGCTGGAGCATTTCTTTCCATCTCTCATGTCCATATTGTCTGGCTTGACTTTGACCCCGGAAACCTCTCTCCTTATGATCAGCAGCAGCTGTTAATCTTTTGAGTCTGATCTTCAAATTTCATGCAAAAGGGCCAAAACCTGTGTTCCAGGATTCCAAGAAGTATATCTTTGTCCCTAATTGTGTCACATGCCCAACACTGAACCAATCAATATAGCCCAGGAAAATGTGACATCCTGATTGGCTTAGGCCTGTGTTGTACACTCCACCCCCAAGGTGGGTGTAGAGGCTGACCTGGAGCCCATGTGCTGAGAGGGAAGGAAAGCAAGCATCAGCTCTGTTACCAGGAGGACCATGGGTGGACGTTGGGCGATAGTGAACTGTGGGTGTTCACTATCCTCCACAGCATGTGGCTTTTCTCGAGTTTCCTTGTCATTTTAGATCCAGCAAAATACTCCAATGCTGTCTTTCCCATTGAACAAGAGAGCACTGAGGCCATGCATGTTGCTCATGACTGTAATCCCGGCACTTTGGAAGGCCAATGTGGGAGAATTGCTTGAGGCCAGGAGTTAGAGCCTCATCCACATAGTAAGACTCCCATCTTCACATAAAAGAAAAAAAATTATCCCAGTGTGGTGGTGTGCGCCTACTCAGGAGGTTGAGGCAGTAAGATTGCTTGAGCCCAGGAGCTCCAGGCTGCAGTGAGCTATGATCATGCTGCTGCACTTTAGCCTGAGTGACAAAGTAAGACCCTGTCTCAAAAAAAAAAAAGAAAAAAGAAATACTGAATACCTATTTTATGCCTAACTCTGTGTTAGTCCCTGAAGGAACAGAGCGGAAGGAGACATGGATCCTACTCTCAAGGAGGTCATAGGCAAGAAAATATTTAATCTCTCATCTCCAAATAACTAACATATGTTCCTGTATTTTATTGATATAATTTATTATTTTGGCTTTATCAGTATTGTCTGTCTTAGATGGTAGCTTCATGGATGAGAGGAAACTGATTTTTTTTTCTTTTTAGCTTATTTTATACAAGTTCTCATCCTTTCAAACAACTATTTTTGGTGAAAAGACTTCCAATGCATGTTGCTTTTCCAAGGGCTAAAGGGTTTTTGGGAATCATGAATTCATCTATTTAGCACCACGTAGTGTCATACACATTGGTGAAAGATCAAAGTAATGGGAAGGAACTCAACAACTTTCCTCATGAACGGCATTACTGTTTAACTCCCTCTGTTCTTAAAGCGCCAAAGGTATGTAATTTTTCTTTAATCTGTCATATAAACTGTCATATTTTTGTGATGCAGCTCGTCTTTGGCTTCAAAATTAAACAAAGCTTTCACCAAAGTAAATGACTCGTGGCATGTGAATAAACTTGGGACATTTTCAGCCATTTTATCTTCAGATTTTTTTTTCTTCATTCTTTTCTGTGCTGCTGTGACTCCACTTGCACATATGTTAGCTTCAGCAGGTCTCTAAGGCTCTATTCATTTTTTTCAATTATTTTCTTCTGTTCTTCAGATTGTACCATTGCTGTTGACCTAATTTCAATTCACTGACTTTCTGCTATCATCTCCATTATGCTATTAAACTCATCCAAATATTTTAAAATTTCAGATACTTTTTTCAATATCAGAATTTCTGTTTTTAATACATCTACTTCTCTGCTGAAATTTATTTATTACGTACATATTTTCTTTTATGTACTTGAGCATAGTTACAATGGCTACTTTAAAATTCTTGTCTGCTACTTCTGACAAATAGATCATCTCAGATCGGCCTTTGTTTATTGTACTTTTCTGTTGAAAATGGGTCATAGTTTACTGGTTGAGTAATTTGGATTTCATCCTAGATGTTGTGAAATATTATTTTATGGAAACTCTGTTATATTCCTCCAAAGAGTGTTGATTTTTTTATTTTAGCAAGCAGTTAACTTGGTTGGACTTAAATTATGAACTCTGTCTCTAGGAGTAACTCAGATTTTAATTCAGTTCTTTTATCTTTAGCTGGAGTCTGTCCACTGCACGCATGGTTGAGGGGCTAGCCACAGATTTGGAGAAAGTCTATACACAGAATTTGGGGCTTTCCTTCTCTGGCTTTTTTTCCCATCAGAATTCCCCTTCTCCTCACTTTCCAAGTGTTTTTGGTTATTCTGAACTTTCTCCTCTGGTTCTTCAGGTCACAAAGACTGTGGCTTTTCTATTGGAGTTTTACATACCTTGTGTAGCAGCAACTTCTATCTGCCCTAAGGCTACAAGCTGTAAAAAATGGCAAACTCAACCCTTGTTTTGATTCACTTTCTGGTGTATTTAGGTTACTGTTTTCTTGTATTTCATGCAAAGTATATAGTTGTTATCTGCGGGACAGCCAAATGTGGTAGGAGCTTACCCAGACCACAAGTGGAATCCTGATTGGTTCTTTTTAATATCAACTTGATCTTACATTCTTTCTGCCTATTTAGGTTTCATGATGTCTTGTTATTAAATTGACATTGCATCTTCATTTCTCTTTTAAATCCACCATGTATAATAATATTTCAAACTCATTTTTATATTTTATAAAATAAATTCTACCTCAGATATAATCTATTCTTTTCATTTTTATTCAGCTTATCTTAGCATTAGTTTTTATGTTTGTTTTAGAATTTTGCAGGCCTATTTTGCATATTTTTGTTTTCTCTCTCCTTCTGTGCTCGTGGCTCTCTATTAAACTGTTTTATGGTTGCCTTCACCTAGTTTGCTGAATCTCCAGTCAAAACTAGGATTTATAACATATTGCACCACTGTACGGGAGTATGGAAGACCCAGTAGTCAAACCAGTAAGCAGCTTAGCTTAGCTTCTAGTACCAAGGTTATATTTTTGTCTTCACTTCCTTAGGCTCACAGATAACAAAAAAGCCAAAGTCTCCATCAGCAGGTCTGCTAATTTTTTTTTTTCTCACGTTCCTTTTACATATGAGGGAACTCATATCAGGCCCTGATTTCCTCATTACTGCCCCCATCTTGCAAGAAACACTTTCAGCTCTCCTTCCTTCCCAGGAGTCAAATTGCTCCCTGCAGACCTGGATGGAAGCAAACTTATCTTTTCAGAATGCATAAATATTCTTCAAGTCTGAAGGCAAAATACAGACGTTTTTAGGTGAAAGAAAATCTATCCTTTGGATGTTCTGTTTTGTTTCTGATGCATGTCAGTGTTTATATTTTATATGAAGCTGACTATGTCTTTTTTGGCAATAGAATTTCTATTAGAGGGGAAACTTTTAATTTTTGTTCAGAAAAAGAACTTGATAGGCCACTTGGTATAGATAATGAAATCCTTAAGGTGTGAGTAATCGTATTACAAAATAATGGGATAGCTTAACTGCTCTGTAGGTGAAAATAAGATACATTTTTTCTTTTTCTTTTGCTCCTGAAAGGGAATGGGTATGGAGGGTAGTGTGTGAGGCCAAGGCATAATGGGAGATGAATAAACACTGAAAATTCCCCAGTGATGATGTGGCCGAAGGATATCTTAAGAATAAAAATGTATAATGTTCGCTTTAAATTTGCTTGTTTTCCTGAACTATAATTCTGTCTTCCGTTGCCATAGCCTCAAAACTTCAGTAGATTTCACTAAACTTGTCAATGCCTTATATGAGATTTTTTTGTGTATTTATAATTTTTAATAGAAATGGAATGGTTAGGCAGTTCATAAACTGAATAAAATCAGCAGAAGCAGTAGTATGGGCCAGAGGAGAGAAGGAAAACATACAATCCATGGGAATTTGCAGAAATCTCAAGAAAGGGTTTCTACAGGGATTTGAACCTCCATATCAACTGGGAGACCTCAGTAAAATGAGGTAGGGGTGGAAGGTAAAGTGAACAAAGCTCTTCGTTGTGGGGGAGGAGGTTAAAAATCAGTTTAAAGCAGCTGTGGGATCATAGTGAAGTGCAATTTGAAGGTAGGTGTGCCCATCGTCTGATCATCTATAGACTAATTCTGTCTACAAGTATTTACAGTAGATTCTCATTATTAGTGGTAGTAATGTTCTATAAAGTTGTTGCAAACACTGAATTAGTGAATACAGAGCTAGGGAAAATATAGGCTTAGGTCCTTATGAGCCTCTGGTCATAGCAGTTTCATCAACTGATCAATACATAACCTTGTTATATGTGTGTTTCTGTTTAAAGACACTTTATTTAATGTATCCTATTGATTCATAAACACTGAACTCCTGGCCTGTAGTACTATAATTCAGATTCTGAACAAAGCTTATCTAACACATGTATGTTCTCCCTAAGGCACAACGTGGCCTTCCTGTATTTAGGAATACTAGGCAGCATTTTAGCCCTTCACTTGGGGGCTATGTTAAACAGCAAAATCACCAACAAAAAGCACAAAAATGTGGAAAAGTGACATTAAATAGACAATGAAAAGCACACTTGTTACATGTATTAGAGCTGAAACAAGAAGGCAGAATATCATCTGTCACCTTGTTCAACCTCAGCTGGAAATGTACACATTGGGTGACTCAAATTTTTCCCTACTCTATGCATATCTGAATGACCATGAAAGCATGGTGAATATTGATTTTGAGATTACAAATAAATCTGAGCAAGTAGTCAAATTCACAAATACAAAATCCATAAATAGTGAGAATTGACAGTATTTTCATTTTGATATGTATCCATATGTGCTTAAGACTTGAAGCAGAATATTCAACTCTATTCCCAGTATTCTAAATGAAAAGAAAAAATTAAATATGATCTTTAATTAGATACTCTTATTTAAAACATGGTAGAGAAAATAAGACTAGTTTAGCAACTCTGTTTAAAGATTTTCTTTTTATAGGAGCAAATGTGCATCTACACCATAAAAGTGAAGGAGCAAGTTCCTAAGAATTTCAAGCTCTGAAGTTTAGTCTTCAGAACTGAAGAAAAATTGTAGTAGTTTGATACAGGAAAATCAATTTTACTCTACATTCCCAGAATTCCAATTGGTTTTTAAATTTCAGTACTTAAGAGCATTTATGAAACTACAGTAATTACTAATAGACTATATAAAAATTTGAAATTACCAAAAATTTCCCCTTCTTGCCCTCGATGTCAAAATAAGTCAAACAGTTATCTAACTCAATTCAGACCACATTGATTGGATCAAAAATATAGCATTCAAAAAACATTTAAAGACATTAATGTTAAAATATAGCATCAGGTATCTGACTTCAGAGAAAGAATCTTATTTCTATAACTGGCATTCAGAGTCTATCAACTGTTCAGGTATGTGTCTCTTCTTTCCTTTTATTATTCATGGGAAGCCAAGATTCATCTAAC
Source organism: Propithecus coquereli (assembly GCF_000956105.1). Taxonomy (NCBI): domain Eukaryota; kingdom Metazoa; phylum Chordata; class Mammalia; order Primates; family Indriidae; genus Propithecus; species Propithecus coquereli. Next base: position 4,561,749 of record NW_012137747.1, on the reverse strand, counting down.
ATAAAAATTATTTACAGCAACAGGAGACACTTTTATTTATTTTTTTGAGAAGTATGAATTCATTTGTGTTTTTTTTTAAATTTCACAATATTACAGCGGTACAATCATTTTGGTTACATGAAATTGCTTTTGTACAGTTTGAGTCAAAGTTTATTCTAGAGTCCTATTTAAGTTCGTTATTTCTTTGTTTATTTTCTGCTTGGAGGATCTGCCCCATTCTGTCAGTGGGGTGTTGAAATCCCTGGCTATTATGGTGGTGCCATTTATTATTTTGTTTAGACCAAGTAGGGTTAGCTTTATGAATCTGGGTGCACCTGTGTTAGGTGCACAAATATTTAGGATTGTTATGTCTTCTTGTTGAATTGTTCCCTTCACCATTATATAATAACCATCTTTATTTTTCTTTACTTTTGTTGATTTGAAGTCTATGTTATCTGATATAAGAATGGCTATGTCAGCTTTCTTTTGGTTTCCATTTGCATGAAATATTGTTTTTCATCCCTTCACCTTGAGTCCGAATGAATCTTTGTGGGTTAGATGTGTTTCCTTGATACAATAGTTGGCTTGTATTTTTTCTTTTTATCCATTCAGCCAGCCTATGTCTCTCGAGGGGGAGTTCAAGCCATTCTCATTTATTGGAAGAATTGATATATGGAGTGGATTTCTGTTCATCGTGTTAAGAAGAACTTTATTGCTTTGTTTTACCTCTTGAGCCATCGTGGTATCTGGGCTCTGATATTTAGCTTTTGGGTGATTTTACACCAGTGGGTGTCTATTGTGTGAATCTGTGTATAATACAGCTCTGAGTAGTTCCTGCAGGGCAGGACTGATCTTGACAAATTTCCTAGTGTTTGTTTTTCTGAGAAAGTCTTTAGTTCTCTTTCATATAAGAAACTAGTTTTAGTTTTGCAGGATACAAAATTCTAGGCTGGCCATTATTCTGTTAAAGAAGACTGAGAATGGGGCCCCAGTCTCTTCTTGCTTGTAAGGTCTCAGCTGAGAAATCTTCAGTTAGTCTGATGAGTTTTCCTTTGTAAGTTACCTGATGCTTTCACCTTACTACTTAGGAGTGCCTCTTTTGTGTTTACTTTGGCCAGTCTGATGACCAAGTGTTACAGTGATTGCCTCCTAATGATGAATCTCCCAGGAATCCTTTGAGCTTTTTATACCTGGATATCTAGATTTCTAGCAAGGTCGGGGAAATTTTCCTCAAGTATTCCTTCAAATAGGGTTTCCAACCCATTGTTTATGTTCTTTTTCATCCTCAGGGATGCCTCCAATTCTTGTTAGGCTTCTTTACATAATCCCATATTTCTTGTTGGTTTTGTTCATTCCTCTTATTTATGTGTTCTTTCTGTTTGACTGTTTTAACTCAAAGATATTGAATTTAGGCTCTGAGATTCTTTCTTCTGCCTGAATTAGCCTGTTCGTGAGGCTCTCCACTGTGTTTCGTATTTCCTTGAATGAATTTTTCATTTCCATAAGTTCTATTTGATTTTTTTTAATAATTCAATTTCTTTAGTGAATTTTTCATTCATTTCCTGCATTGTTTTTGTTTTCCTTTGTGTTGGTTTTCTATTTTCTCTTGTATTTCATTAAGCTTCCTTATAATCCATATTTGAAATTTTTTTTTGTTTTAATCCTTGAGCCATCATGGAATCCAGGTTCTAGACTTTAACTCTTGAGTGATTTTACTTTGGAGAGTATCTATTGTGCTGTTAAGTGTGTAATGCAGGTCTGAGTACTTCCTGTAGGGCTGGTCTGGTCTTTGCAAATTCCATCAGTGATTGCTTGTCTGGGAAGGTCGTTATTTCTTCCTCATAGACGAAGCTTAGTTTTGCTGGGTAGAGAATTCTAGGTTGGCCATTATTCTGTTTTAGAAGATTAAGGATAGACACTCAGTTCCTTCTGGCTTGTAAAGTTTCAGTTGAGAAGTCTGCAGTTCGTCTGATAGGTTTTCCTTTGTAGATTATTTGCTGTTTTCACCTCACTGCTTGAGGGATTGCTTCTTTCATGTTTACTTTGGTCAGCCTAATAACTATGTGACTTGGTGATTGCCTTTTCACATTGAGTCTCCCAGGTGTTCTGCGTGCTTCTTGTATCTGGATATCTAGATTTCTGGCCAGGCCAGGCATATTTTCCTCCAGTATTCCATGAAATAAGTTTTCCAGCCCTTGTGTATTTTCTTCTTCTCTCTCTCTCTCTCTCTCTCTCTCTCTCTCTCTCTCTCTGGGATGCCTATGATTCTTATATTCGACTTCTTTACATAATCCCACGTTTCTTGTATGTTTTGGTCTTGTCTCTTGTTTCTGTGTTCTTTTTCTTCATCTGATTTGTTTAGCATATAGGCATTATCTTCAAGCTCTGAGATTCTTTCCTCTGCATGATCCATTCTGTTCTTGAGGCTTTCCACTGTGTTTTGTAGTTCCCTAAATGCGTCTTTCATTTCCAGAATTTCTGTTTGGTTTTTCCACAGGTATTTCAATTTCTTTAGAGAATTTTTCATTCATTTCCTGTATTGTTCTTGTGGCTTCTTTCTGTTGGATTTCTATTTTCTCTTCAATTCCATGGGGTTTTCTTACGATCCATATTCAGAATTATTCCTCTGTCAGTTTAATCATACCATATAAGTTGGTATCTGTTGATGGAGATTGAATGTTTTCTTTTAGGGGTAAATTTTCTCTCTGATCTTTCATGTTTCCTGTGTTCTTTTGCTGATTCTTTCTCATCAGGCTACTTTGTTGAGAACTGGGGGTGCTGGGGCTGGTTTATGGACTTATCTCCAAGTCCCCAAAGGGATGTTCCTTGACAGTGCTGGGGAGCTGTGCTCTGGTCCTGTATTGCCTTAGAGCTGTTTTAGCCTGTTGGGTTATCTCTGACCTGTTGTCTTCATCTCTTGCCAAAGGAGATTAGTGAGTTTGGACCCCTTTCTTAGTCTCTCAGGTGGTGAATCACTCTTGTGTGTGTGACTCCACTGCCCTCCAATAGTTTGATATAGAAGGCACTCTGTTGAGCTATGGGTTTACCCTCTCTGTTGTTGCTTGTAGTTTGCATGGAGGAGTCCATTATCAAGGTATTCCAATGCCTTTGTGTTGGGCTCTAAACCCCCAAATGCGGGGAAGAGGGCTCAGGGAGGTGTGCTGCCTGAGGCAGCCATTCATCTCAGCCCAGGAAGCAGCTTTTCTCGTTACTCCCCACCTCCAGTGGGGGGGAGGATAGACAAACGGGTAGGGCCAGGGGAGGAGTGCCCCACGACTCAGCCCAAAAGCGGCTTCTTTGGTCACTCCCATCTCCAAGGGCAGGATTTATCTTGCCTGTGCGAAAAGGTAAGTGGGCCGGGTTGAGGGAGGAATGGCCAGAAAGTGGCTTCTCTCGTTATTTCCCTCCTCCAAGGGTGGAGCCTGCTCTGTTGGGCAGGGGCTGGGGCGTTGCCTGAAACCATTTCCTGAGCTTCCCCTGCTGGATGGGGAAGGGATGGTGCCCAGAACCGCAATGGGCCACAGTGTTTCTAGGCTATGGACCCCTAAAATGGCAGCTGCCCACCCGCAGAGAGCCAGCTCTGGAGGCAACTGCTCCGGAGGCAGCAGGTACTGGGTTTGTTAGGCTGTCTCAATGAGTTGCCAGCTGTCCCCCCTGCTTCCCTGACACACTGTCTCACGTCAGTCCAGTAGGGTTTCCTGCACGCTCTGTCCCACCCTGCACCAGCCGAATCTTCGGCAGTTTCCAGGGGCAGAGCCTCCCTTTCGGCATTCACTTCCTTTGTTTTGGTCCTGGTGGCCACCAGAGGTGAGGTGCCTGTCTCCAAATTCCCTCCTGCAGACCTGGGAAGTGTCCGCCCAGACCAGTCCATCCGCGACTCAGTGCAGACCTACCACAGAGCACTGGAGAGTTTAAAATGTTTCCAGCTTTTGTCTCTTCTCCACACAGCCTGTCATCCATGCCACAACTTTGCACCAACTTCAGGCGCTTTGGTGCCTGAGTGGATGTGGAGGTTGGTGGAGGAAGAGTCGTCCTCCTGTGGGTCAGATCACATTGCCCTTGCCGGCTGACAGGCACGGCCATCCCACACTCTATTCCCTATTGTAGATCTCACGCTCTCCAGACTTTGTGGTTGATTCTCCAATTCACCTTTTTTTTTTTTCCAGCGCTGCTTGTCCCCCGCTGCTTCTCTGCAGATTCACAATACTGTTCCTGTGGGAGAGCAATCTGCTCTCTGTCTGTAGCTGTCCGTGTTCTTCACCTCTTACTCTGGGAGCAGGGAGCCAGGAGGTCACCACTAATCTGCCATCCTCCTGTTTTTGAATGAAGTTTGCATGGAAGAGCTGGCTGCTGAGATGATCTTTTGTCCCTGTGGTAAGCTCTGGTCCCCCAGGTGGGGCATATGAATGTCCCAAGGGTAGAAGCCACCTTGTAGCTCCCAAGGGGTTGCTTGATCTCTACTCCCCCTGAGATGAGGGGAGGAGGAAGACAGATTGTGGCTCGCTTGAGGTTTTTCAAAGCCTCAGCAAAGCTCAGAGGTTGCTTTTCCAGCCTCTAGGGGGAACCTCTGCTATGAAGTTCAGGGCAATTTCTCCAAGCCAAGGTGGCTGTTCCTGAGGGAGGGGCCTAATTGCTTTAGTGCTAAGGCCCCAGACCAGGCTCTTTCCCCCTTTTCCCACTAGCACAGTTTCTCTGCCCGGTGGGGTGAGTGCCCTCCCTATTCGCTGCGTGAAACTCTGCAGCATTCTCCGATAAAAACAGTCCATTTGTGTTCCCTCACTGCCCGAGACTGGCCCTGGAACTACACCTCAGTCCATGTGTCTGACCCACTAACATGTGTCTCCGCAGGGTGTTGGTAGGTAGGGGGGATCCCCAGTTGTATACACCTGTTCCACCACAGGACCCCAATGGGAGAGAGGCCTCTCTGTCCACAGGGGCCTCTGTCAGGGGTACACTCCCACTTGGGAGAAGTGGCCACTTGTGAATTTCTTGGCTCAAGAAACTCCCCTCCCTATTTTAATGAGTGAGGGGAGTAGCCATTGCTCCTGGGGCATTCTGTTGTCTTCAGAACCAGGGGCTAGGCTAATTTACTCTGAATACTGGACCTCTATTCAATAGGTGGTTCTCCAGCGAGGGGTGGAGGATGGGCCTGCTCACAGATCCCCATTCCTCAGTGCCCCTCCACAGTCCCCTATTGGATATGTCCACGAGGGCTTCCTTGCCACCTGAGTCCAGGACCAAGATCTCTCCCCTCTGTCCCCCTGCACCGCTTCTGTGTTCAAGGGACACCAGGTCTGGCCCACCTGTCCAAACTGCCAGCACGTGATCCCACAAAATGCTGGTGGACAGGAGCTCACAAATTGTAGTGGCCCCACTCTCAGTGGTGGGCTCAGCCAGGAATGGGCATGAGCCCTAGAGATGCAGCCATTTGTGTGCTCTTTAGTTCAGAATATTCTTGCTATTGCAATGGGGGTGGAGGGGCTGCTGTTACCAGCCTGCCTGAGCCAAAATTACTTTCTCTGATACCATGACTAGAGGAAGTGAAAAGGAGGAAATATCCAGGTGAAAGAAAGCTGGCACTCCGGTCTCTCATGGCACTCTCCCATGAAGTGTCCCTTTTGTAACACCTGAACTCCTGGGGTTCGCTGGTTCACCACATTATTCCTATTTAGCTGCCATACCTGGCTCGTGGAGGATAGAAGCACCTCTAATATGTTCTGAGTCCCAGTTTCCACTAAAGGTACCTAGGTGGGGGAGGGAAATCCCCCTTTCACTGGGCTCTGAGCCTCTCCAGGTTCGGTCCACGCTTTTGTCTTTTCCTTTCTATGTTCCTCTCTCCCAGCTTTGCCATTTTTCTCAGTTGGGTCCTTGGACATCTCTGCTGTCTCTCCCTGCAGTCCACACATGGGCTGCAACTGCTCTCTGATTTCCTCAGTCCAATACATTACCTTTTATCCAGGATGATCCAACAAGCAATGTCTCTAGTCAGCCATCTTATTCCAACACTTTTATTTTTTAAAAGATATTTGTATGTAATATTTGACATGGGAAGCTACAAGGAAGGATGTTAGGTTCATAAGGTATCACCATAAGAATAAATAAGACTGTTCAGCACAAAGCAATAGAATAGCAATTGCCTTTGAAAGTATAGAAACAGAATAGGACCAAGATAGCTGACTAGACACAAGTACTATGTGCCTTCTCCATGGAGAAGAACCAGAATAGTAAGCAGATTCTCACATTTCAAAGAGATCATCTAGGAGAGAACACTAGGATTCATCAGGAAATTGACAGAAAGCACAAACAGTGGGTAAGGAGAGAATTCAAGGCAACTTGCCAAGTGAGGGGCTGGTTAAGACCTGGGAGAAGCTCCACATTGTGGGGAAACAGTAAGGGAGAAGCCCTCAGAGTTCCATTCTCTGATAGGAGCTTACATGATCTTGACAGTAAGAGAATCTTCGATCCATGCAGATTTTGGGCCTGACATAGGGAGTTGCTTAGAGATTGCCCAGAGTCAGTTCTCTAGAAAGGGAACCCATGTGGAATCCCATAGGCATCCAAGCCTGGAGTAGCTTGAGCTGGGTGCCATTCTGAAAGCCTAGATATTAGGGAATGTGGGTGTGTCTACAGCCACTGTGTGGCACTAAGGAGGAATAGAGGAGCTCGGGTGCTCCTGTGCACACTTGGGAAGATCCCCACTGCCCTGCCGGGGCTGCTTTTGAAGCTGAGATGTGAGTAGATAGCATTTTCTGTGGTTTGTCAACCATGTTACTTGCTTATGCGGGGCCCCAGCCTTTTTGGTCACAGGCCTATGGCACCACTTTGAGAGTCTGACACTGGGCAGGACCTCACCCTTGAGCTGAGTTTGGGCTGACATGGCTACAGCCCCCACCTGTCTGGGGAGAGGCAGGGAAACCAGGCTTTCCAGCATGCATCTGGAACAGGGCCTACCATCCTGCAGCTTGTTGTAGGACCAAGTCTCAACTGAACTGCACTGCAGACAGAACAAAACTGGAGGCATCACATTACTTGTCTTCAAATTACACTACAAAGTTATAGTAATGAAAACAGCATGGTACTGGCATAAAAGTAGATAGATCAATGGAACAGAATAGAGAACTCCCAAATAAAATCATATACATATAGTCAACTGATCTTTGATAAAACAGACAAAACCATACACTGGGGAAAAGACACACTGTTCAATAAATGGTGCTGGTAATATTAGATAGCCATATGCAGAAGAATGAAACTGGTTACCTAGCTCACCATATATAAAAATTAAATCAAGATGGATTAAAGACTTAAATGTAAGACCAGAAACAATAAAAATTCTAAAAAAAAAAACAAAAAAAACAAAAAAAACAAAAAAAACCTGGGAAAAACTCTTCTGGACTTGAGCTAGGCAAAGAATTTATGACTAACACCCCAAAAACAAATGCAATAAAAACAAAAGTTAACAAATGGGCCTTAATTAAACTAAAAAACTTCTGCACTGCAAAAAATTTTAAAAAAGTAAATAGGCAACTTATAGAATGGGAGAAATTATTTGCAAACTACGTGTCCAACAAAGGACTAATATCCAGAATCTACAAGGAACTGAAAATCTCAGCAAGAAAAAAGAAACCATTAGAAAGTGGGTAAATGACATGTACAACCATTTTTCAAAAGATGATATATATAAATGATCAACTAACATGAAGAAATGCTCAACATCACTAATCATCAGGGAAACGCAAACTAAAACCACAATGAGATATCATCTTAGCCCAGTAAAAATGGCTTTTATGAAAAAGACAAAAAGTAATGGATGTTGGCATGGATGTGGTGAAAAGTGAACACATACATTGTTGATAGGAATGTAAATTAGTAAAACCTCTATGGAGATAAATATGGAGATTTCTCAAAGAACTAAAAGTAGATCTACCATTTGATCCTGCAATCTCACTAGTGGGTAGCTACCCAGAGGAAAATAAATTATTTTAGCAAAAAGATACTTGCATTCATATGCTTATCACAGCGCAATTCACAATTAGAAATATATGGAATAAACCTAAGTGCCCATCAACTGATAACTGGATAAAGAAAATGTGGTATACATATACCACTGAGTACTACTCAGCAGTAAGAAAGAATGAAATAATGTCTTTTGTAGCAACTTGCATGGAATTGGAAGCTATTATTCTAAGCAAAGTAACTCAGGAACAGAAAAATAAATGCCACATGTTCTCACTTATAAGTGGGAGCTAAACTATGTTTACATAAGGGTACACAGAGTGTTATAATGGATATTGGAGATTCAACAAGGAGGACAGTGGGAAGAAGTGAGGGATAAAAATTTACCTATGTGTACAATGGACACAGTTAAGGTGACAGGAACACCAAAAGCCCAGATTTTAGCAGTAAACAATATATACATGTAATGGAATTCAACTTATACCCCTATTAAAATTTTTAAAAAAAGGAAAGGAAAAAATAAAAGGGTAGAAACATAGTTCCTCATTTCTACCACATGGGCCACTGTGAAAACATGGCAGTAAATGGGAAGATTTGTTTGGTCGTTTGTTTGTTTATTTATTTATTTAGACAGTACACTCTATTGCCCAGGATAGAGTACAGTGGCATCATCATAGCTCATTGCAACCTCAATCACCTGGGCTCAAGAGATCCTCCTGCCTCGCTCTCCTGAGTAGATGGGACTACAGGTGTGTACCACCATGCCCAGATAATTTTTCTGTTTTTAGTAGAGACGGGGTCTCATTGTGTTACTCAGGCTGGTCTGGAACTCTTGGCCTTAAGCAATCCGCCAGTCTCAGCCTCCCAGAGTGCTAGGATTATAGATGTGAACCACCTCCCTAGCCAATCAGAAGCATTTTTAATCTCATTGAAACTTTAAGAAGCTCAGCATTCTAGGCATCTAACTAGTGATCTACATTTCTCTCCCAGGGTTGTGAAGGGAGAGAAGTTGACAGAGATTATCCAATGTAGCCATAATCTCTTGTTGACCTTTTTTTCTCCAAGGAACAAATGTCTTTAATTTTCTAGTTCCAGGATTAGATAAGCATTCTGTGATCAGATAACAGACCTATATTAACTGGACCGTGTGGGAGCTTGATTTTACAAACTTGGCTTCACCAGCATCTTGCTTGACTTGAATAAACTAAATGTAGCACCTAATACTCTAGTCTTGTACTGGTAAAAATGCGTTTATTGATATTAATTGAATTGAAATGGACAAAGTCTCATGACTTTAAAAAAAAACTACCTATTTTTTTTGTTGTTGTTTATTTACTATCATTTGGATTATTAGACCCTAGAGTGGGTGGCCAAGGAAGAGCATTAGCTACACGAGCAGGTTATATACTAATTGGTAGGACTTCTTGGCCTATCAGAGATAGGATCATACAATGCAGAATTTGAATTTTGTTTTCATTAAATGACTGTATGGGACTATTTTACAGATAGAAATAGATATAGAAAGACTATGCTATATATCCATAAGTAAGCACAATCAGAGGTAGAAATTAGTAAAAGAAATGGAAAGATATAAGTGATTTACTCCTTTACATTATTGCTCACCTAACTCCTTTTTACCATATAGCAATATAAAAGCTAAAAGGCCCCAGATGCTTTGTTTCTAGCCTAGGCAGTGGCTTTTTATTTATTGTTAAGGATTCTGGTTGGAACCTGTCAAAACTAACTGGACTGAGTGCCCTAGAGGGTGTTAACAAATAGTAAAATAATGTATCTGAAAGAATATGAAAATAATGTATCATGAAAGAATAAGAAATTCTCTGTACAAACTTGAAAATAAATATGATTTAGACACTTTTTTAAAAGAAGAAAACTAGGAAAATGTTTGAGAAGCAGGAATGAATTTCATATGATTTTAAAACTGTCTGTACTTCTATGGACACATAGAACAGAACCACTGCATTTTACCTCTGGAGGTGCTATTCCTGTCATAGTCCATGTGAACGTCATCCCATGGGGTTGTATGGTATTGCGTGGTATGCAGTCCATCCCACATGGCTGAATGTAGAGACCCTGCCTTAGAATCTCCTTTCTATTACCTTTAGAATAAAAAAAGCATAATTCTTCTCATGTCTAGTAAATTTTAGCTATTCTCACAGAAGCATAAACAAGTCAGGTAGAAAAATCTCAAAAGGACTTCACAGACAGCAGGGAGAGTTATAGGGAGGTCTGGTTGGCTTGTAAAAATAATTGGGGGAAGCAAAGGAGGTGTGTGGGCCTGGCAGGAGCAGAAACAATACAGTCTGTGCCAAAACAATGATAGCTGGCATTCCATGGGTTTTTGCTAAGCATGAGAGTATTCAAAATTAGGCAACTTCAACATTTTCAATTATGGGGGGCAGCTTTAATGGTCAGCTGCTGGTCATTCTTGACCAGATCTTCAACAGACATACATTGTTCACTATTATTTTGACATCTATTCTGCTCCCTCCCCCTATAATCCTAACATTTCATTTTGAAACATGGATAAGAAAAAATTATGTTACCTATAACTGGCTAGATTGGTTTTTTCGATTCAGCTTTCCTGTTGATATGAGCATGAGGGAAGAAATTTAAACAGACTTTCTTTGATGCTTGTGAAATGATGGTGGTGTAAATTCAAAATGTAAAATATCGATCTTAAAAAAGCAACTCAAGATTTAATATAATGCAATGTTTTCCATTTGCAAAATGTCCAAGACAAGCAGATTTTGTTTTATGACAATTTTATTTGTCTTGTTTTTCTTCTGTGGCTCAGACTAAGATTCTCTGCTTATGGTCTAGTTTTTAAAAGTCTTTGCTGCTGGAATCTCTTAGTAATGTCAGTTCTAATGGTTTCTCTCCCCCATATGATGTTCCTTCAAAACTGCCTGAGAAAGACAGGTTGGGAGTGCAGGTATAGGCTCACCTTTCCCGTAGAGTGGGCCCATGTTATTGTCAGTCTTCACTCCATTTCTTTAAATGAAAGTTGTGATTATATAAAAACTTGTTTATTTTGCTTGATGATGTACACAATTATGGGACTCTTGGTTACTACAGATTTAAACAATATAAAGATGAAGTATGTGTTTCGAGTTAATCTACTGAGGAGATGATGCATTTTCACAGAACAGATCACATTTATTTTCTAGTTCCAGTTCTTTGCTACCAGTACAATGTATTCATGACATAGCTGGTCTGTGTGAGTCTAGAAATTCTGGTGTTATTCTCAGTACCATCTCTTTTACAGATGACCTTAGTTGCCTTTGGCTTTACTGCTTTCAGGATTTTGCATTCCATCTGATAACTGCCATTCTAGCCCAGTGGTTCCCTCACTTAGAACTTAAGAACCTTGTGATACTTGGCTATTTAGAGTCTTAGCTGAACGACTTACCCTTGTCTGTCTCATGGTTTTATATTGTTCTGTGTCATTTTTTTTTTTTTCCATTCTAGTCCCAGCCTCTCTGCCCATGCCTGGATTTCTTTGTGGGAGTACAAGATTTTATTAATACATATTGAAAAACATCAGAATTTATTAGTGGTAGTCATATAGCTCTCAGTGGAGATCAGGAAACTAGCCTAATTCTTTTTCTTCTATGTCTCTGAAAAGAGAAATAACTGTGCCCTCCTTAACTGGAACTTTCCTACTTGTTGGCATAGTATTAGAATGATGCAGACAGCACTCCCTCCCACTCTCCCAGCTTTTTTTATTGGTTAGTTCTCTAGACAGAGAATGGTATAAAATATCATGTAAGAGATGACCACATTACAAATGATCATTTAGAAAACAAATCAGACAAGAACAGCTGGGCAACAGGGATTTCAGGGAACCTGGAAAAATGTAGGAGACCTACATTTTGGCTTCAAAGTAAACTAAATAATAGTCCTTATAGTTGAACGGGAATACTTTCTTTTTGTTTGATGCTTTTTCTGAGAGCAGCTAAAATAAATTACAGACATACATTAATAAGTAGTTTTTTGCAAATCCCCATTTTTTGAATACTTAAATTGAGGCAGAGGGATGATTGACTTATTCAAAGCACTTGCCATGTCAGTGGTTGAATTTTGTTGAGATCTTTCATTCACTGTAGATCACACTGCTTCTAGTGACATATGTATAATTCATCTCAGCTTCATCCGAATTAGGAGCTGACTTTTCTGGTAGCAGCCATAGTTGTCCATGATCTATATGGTAGGAAGAACTGGGGTTTAGTGTTTGCAAGAATTCTTTTCTTTTAGCTTTCTAACTTAACATTTATGTAATTTGTGACAAATTAATAAACAGGCTTATCTGTTTCTCATAGTGTCATACAAGAGGTTCGAAATGATCCCACCCTACAGCAATAAAAAAATTAATCTATTCAATAAGGGTCATCTGTTGTATTACTAACAGAATGGGAGTTAACAATCAAAATCTTTCTTCCTTAATAGAGATTTTATTAAGAAAGCCATTGGGAATGCTCCCATTTCAACATCTAAATATATGTTAAAAATCCTAAGTGAATATTTAGGAGCCAAAATCAAATGCTAGCACAACAAGCACCACAAAATTTTACGCATTATTTTTATTTTTTTTGTTTTTTGTTTTTTGTTTTTTTGAGACAGAGTCTCACTGTGTTGCCTGGGCTAGAGTGCCGTGGCGTCAGCCTAGCTCACAGCAACCTCAAACTCCTGGGCTCAAG
>NW_012137747.1:4497869-4536351 GCF_000956105.1 Propithecus coquereli | reverse complement strand
ATAAAATAGAGATTAGCTAATATACAGGCTATAGTATATTTCACATTAATGTATTATCAAAAATTAAATAACAACTTAGGCATTAGATAAGTGATATTACCCTCATAGGGGAAGAGAAAATACTTTTTATTCATGTATCACTAGGTTTACAGCTGAGGCCTGTATAACAAAAGACAGATTAACAAGAGAAAATTATACAAATTTATTTAACATAGGAGTCTCCATAAGACAATAAAGACTCAAAGAAATGGATAAACCAGTGTATGTTTTTTTAAACCTGTGTATTTTTGCACTATGTTTGATGAAGAAGTAGAGAGTTGTGGAGTAGTCTTACTGGATCAAAAAGTATGATTAAAATGGCAATAAACTGGAGGGAATTTAGCAAGATTTGTTTCTGCGACTATGTGCCTTCAGAGATAAGAATGCTCCTTTCCTCCAGTATGGGAAGGGCACCTCTTGAATAGGGTCTTATGATCTGCTTCTGGGGAAGTTCAGAAAATTCTTCCTAGATTTTATCATCTGCTTCAGGGGGAAAGGACTGAAGGAAGGTAAAAGTGACTTTCTTGCTTCTGCTGTTTTTCCAAATGCCAAGGGGCTATATTTTGGTAGAGTGTCCTAAACTCCATCACCCCTAGGACACAGTGCCATCTCTATTGATTTTTCTCTACACAAGACATAAAAATCCTCCACTCTTCTATCTCCCCTATTCAGTCATTCAATTCTAACTGGGGGTGTGCATTGTGCAAGGTACTGTGCCAAGTGCTAAAAAATAAGTGCCAGGAGGAATTGCAAATGTTTTGGTGAACCAGCGTTGAATTATGCTCATAGTAGATGTTCAATAAATATTAGTTAAATAAATTAATTAATTTTTAAGATTTCCTCTATCTAATCTTACCTTTTATAGGTCAATTCAATCCCCTCTACCTATCTGCCTTCCCAGATAGCCAGGAAATAACCAAACGGAAACAGATATAGTGTGTTGTATTTTACCTGTATTGGCCCATGCTCTAGATGAATCATAAAAGATAAAGACATTTCTAAATATAGGGAGATTTTGTATTCTTTCAAGATCAGTTTTGCTTGACAACTAATAGACTTACCAATCAACAGAGCTAAACCTGCTTATTTAATATTTTCCATAGATTTAGTGGCCATGGTATTCAGCATTCTTTTATATTCCTGTTAAACTTGTGCACATTTTTAAAGTTTCTGCTGCCTTCTTAACTCCTGAGAGATTTCTCTCATCACCTAGTCTAAAAAAAGCCCTCTCAACTTCATCGATATACCTAGTATCTCATTATGATTTATTTTTCTTCATAGCACCTCATTATGATTTATTTTTCTTCATAAACATCTGTAAAACATTGTCTTTATATGGATATTATAAATTTGTTTGTTGTCCATAGTCTATCTCAAATCTCTAGTACCTTGAACAGCAGCTGGTGCATAGTAGGCACTCAATAAATCATTAATAAATACAATAAAATATAATTAAGTATTCTCTAAGAATATTAATCAGAAACAGCTTTAAAATACCCTTTGGATTTAGAGATCTGATCAAAAATGCTTTTCTTACCATGGGAATTAATCAAATAAAGTTTTTAGATATGTTTTTAAATCTTTTGTTTTATAAATTTTAATTAGGATTGCATATTATTCTATAAACTGCTTGAACTCAAGGAGGAGCAGACACAAGACATGGTAATTTTTCTTCAATCTTTCCCTTTCATTGTGCTCTGTTCAGTTTCCTTTCTCATCTTGGGAAGATCTCATAGATTTCTTGTAATTTTTAATAATTAATATACCCCGTGGAGTCAGTTTAAAGCTCCATTCCTCTCTTCTCTTTTTCTCTATTCAAGTAGAATGGGATGGGCTTCCATGTACCTACAGGGAGTTTACGCTCTGCTTTCAGAGTAGGAGTGAAGCCATTCTAAATTTCTCTTCCCCTCTGTCTTCTATTTCTACTCTCCTGGGGTTGGATTTAATAGAAGAGAGGGCAAGGTTAGCTCCTGTACAAACAGAATCTCCTTCCTTGGTTGTTGCCACCACTCTGGCCATAACTGATTAGCCAGTGGAACACTCGGGAAGCAGGCAGTGCAAATGGTTGGTTTTCTTTTGGAGCACAAGTGCTAGTTTTTTAGGGAAGTCTGTGTTCTTGCTTTGTTTTCCCCTAATACTTGCCAGAGAGTTATTTAAAAGCTTTAGTCATGGTATAAATATTTGCAGCATACATGACTAATAGTTGTTTTCTCTTCTACTTAAATAATTCTTATAAACCAATTGGAAGAAGATAAGTGCCTAAATAAAAATTTTAAAATGCTTAGAACATGAACAGGAAATTATTAATAAAAAAGAAAAAATACAAATGGCTAATAAATATTTGGAAGTATGTAAACAGATAATAATAATAATGAAGGCCTCTCCACTTTTTTGGCCTATCAGATTGACAGAGGTTTAAAAGGCTGATAATCTAGGTTCAATATTTTTAAAATGAGCATTCTCTGCTTGATGGGCAAAAGGTGGTTCAACAGTTCCGATGGCAAATTGGCAATCAGCTTCAAAAGACTCATAGTTATGTAGAGGCTTTGAGAAATTCTATTTCTGTAAATTTATTCTTCTTCAAAATAGAAATATATGAAAAGATGTATGTACATGGATATTATTACTGTGTTTTTAATAGCAAAAATTTTCAAATACCTGATGATAGGGGATTTGTCAAATAAATTATAGAGAACCTATGGTGGAATATTATGAAGCTTTAAAAATGATAAGTGACATTTATTGAATACTTATGTGTTAGATATTATTACAACTTCTTTGTATATGTTGACTCATTTAATACTTGCAATGACCTTATAAGATAGATAATATTATGATAACCATTCTGTAAATGAGGAAAATGAGAGTCAAGGAGTTTAATTATCTTGCACAAGATCACACATACAACTGATCAATAAGACTGAGGTTCAAACTTAAGTTGTTTGATTCCAGAGCTTCTGTACAAATACTGTAAAGTACAACTTCTCCAATGAAAGTAATAAGGTAATTGTATATTTATTTGTTAACATACACATACTTAAGATATAAAGTTGATTAATAAAAAGAAACAATATGGTATGTATTGAATGAAACAAGTTATGAAAGATATGTGTATACATGATATGTATATATTTATTACACATATTCACAAAAAAATTCTTGAATGTATTGGAGTTATACAGCTCAAAATGTTAATCAGTTGTTATCTCTGGGTAATAGATAATAGATCTGGATGATTATTTTTCTTTACGCACATGCAATACTTGGTTTCATCTTTATGAACATGCAATCTCAAGCAACAAAACAATGCAATAGAAATGAATAAAACCTCTGGTCATCCCTCCTTGAATTATGGAAAGTGTTTTCCCTCTCTTGCTAGCATAGTATGGGGCTGGTGGCTGTGTTGACTACTGATGTGGTGGGAGTTGTGGATCTGTAGGAACTTAGCAGAAAGCTGGAGGAAGAGATGGAGGCCAACAGGGAGTCCAGGGCATGCTGTGCATGCACCCGCGAGCCTACCATGGGATACATGACATCATGATCAAAACTCAGTTGCCCCACATAATGTTCATCTGGCTTTTGTTTCTCCAAAAATAAACTTACAATGAACTGTAGAATCAGCATTTTCCTCCCTTTCTTTTGCTGGTCATAAATTGACCCTTAGTGTGCTTATTGGTAACTTGTTTTAAGTGCAGAGATAAAAATAATAAATATAAAAATATCTGTAATAATAATAATTTTAAAATGTATATTTCCCAACAATATAAACTGGTTGAAGTTAGATTTTCATATATTCTTGAGATCATTTTTTTGGGGGAAAGAAAACATCAGGAAATTATAACAGCATTTGAACAATTTGATAAGCATATTTTAATACTAAGATGCAGAATGGGCATGGTGGCTCATGCCTGTAATTCTAGCATTCTGGGAGGCTGAGGCTAGAGGATTGCTTGAGGTCAGGCATTCGAGACCAGCCTAAGCAAGAACAAGACCCCATCTCTACAAAAAATAGAAAAGTTAGCAGGACATGGTTGCGTGCGCCTGTAGTCCCAGCTACTTGGGAGGCTGAGGCAGTAGGATCGCTGAGCCCAGGAGTTTGAGGTTGCAGTGAGCTACAATGATGCCACTGCACTCTAACTAAGATGCAAATGTCTACTTTCAAGAGTTTTCTAGATTTCATAGTAACGTATAAAATATATTGTTCCAGGTCACTTTACAAGGGCAAACTTTCCATAAAGCATACTGAGACTCCTCTTAAAGGTCACCATGGTGACTGTTTTGCTTTCAAAATAATGACTAATTTAATAATAGACTGCAGAAAGCCAGTATTGCTATTAGTAAAGGATTTTAGCTGGTACTTTCTCATCACTAAGGGCAGTCAGATTGGGCCATTACTGATTTTGGAGTTCTGACCTCCCTGCAGTTGTCTTTTCAATTGCCCACTTCCCACATAATCAAGAGAGATTACATGAAATTCTTCAACCACAGCTGTAAAGGCTCAATAATTCCAAGATATAGAGCCTTTTTGGTTGAAGAAACTGCAATTCTAAAGTTATTTTGAATTTATTTGGCACCTTGGTGGGTCTTATTGCAGTTTACTCTTTTATTTTCCCATTTAAAAAATAATAGAAACACAGACAGCACAATTTAAGGAAAGTCAAAGCCATGGAAGTGAAAGAAAAAAATCTGCATTCAGCTCTCCAAAGACCTCTTGTTCAGGAAAGTGGTAAATCTTCTGGCCTGGGGTGCAACTAACTGATGCCCACAGGGGCTACACAACAAGAGAAGGGAAAGTATACTCAGTGGGAATTGACTCAAGGGTCTTTTTCATCCACCAGTGAGCAATCCACAGTTTTCTCCTTCAGAAGTCCCTTTTGGCATGCTCCCATAAAGTGCTTTGAGCCTCCTCTGAGGTGATCCTCTACCATCCTGCCATTTCTATCCCTAGTTTACAGCTTTTCCACACAGAAACCTGTGTAAAACCACCAATGAACAATTGCTTAGCTTTATCAGCCTCGTGGGTCTCTCCAGGATATGGGCAAACAACATTGAGGAAAGACATTGCACACCTTCCAGTTCCTAAGCCTCTATCTTTATACAAAGCCAGCATATTGTGTACTCCCTAAGCTTTTGCATGAACAATGAAAGTACTCTGGCACCACCATATCAGCGTTTTCCAAAATTCTCGTCTAGGGAAACAGTTATCCATTATTGCGGGAACAAGAGTAAACATATTTCTGCCACTGAAAATAACAAAAAGTCATTCAACTTAAAGGATTAACAGATATTAAAATAATATTTGTGTAAGGTTAAGCCCACAGACTGGCAAACAGTGAACTCTCTTGTACATTAATAATCTGGAGATAATACCTGCTATACTTCAAGGACTTTAAAAGGAGCCTTTCAGTAGCATGTGAATTAATATGGATGATAAAGAATTTAATTCAATTTTTAGCTGAATGATCAGAGACCAACGTTCAGTTACTGTACATTTTGTAAACATTTTAAAATCTGTACTCCAGAAACATCCTATAAAGGAAAACTTCTACTTAAGTTGTTCAATTTGAATGAAGAACAACTTCATATTAAATTTCACAAAATTGGTCATCCAAAATAAAAAGAACTGCCTGTGTCATGTTAGATGGGTTACTGGAAGGTATGAGGGTCAAGTTCACGGTGTAGTTATTACAGATCACATGCTACATTTCAAAATATCTGCAAAGAAATATTGTGGATAGTATTGCAAAAAACTGGCAAAAATAATCTATAAGAAAGGGGATAGGAGGAGAATTATAGGAAAGGTATGAGTTCAGCTTAAGTCATCAGAAAGCAGAATGGGAGATAAGGGATTATATGTAGGTAGTTCATTTGGGGAGGTAATCCAGGAAAATAGGAGTGTCGGACAGGGGAGAGTGAAATAGGGAAGAGAGAAAGCCAATTCAAAATGGTATATTCTTTAGTTGATAATGTTGTGGCCAACTAGGCTTGATCCTCTGGAGATGTTCCGAGAAGCTAAATGGAGTATACTGTAGAATTTTTTCCTTGTTCCTCCACTTTTCCCTCCACCAGGGACAGAAAATAGTAGATATTATTGATAAAGTCTCTTCCCTCTTGGGAAAAAATTATCCTATGGATGTTAATTCCTTTGCTTACAGGTTACACACGTATGGGATTGCTACTGGTCCAACATCATTGATTCCATATCATAAAGCCAGAGAAGCCCTGGGTTAGAAAGCAAGAGACATGTGCTATAGCTGAAGTGAGATGCTTTCAGGCTACTCCTGTGCAAAGATCCTTACTGCAGTGATGGCCAGGGTAAAAAGTGGCTGAGAGGATGTGGGGATGGGGCACAAGAGGTGTCCACCCCTTGTACTGCTCATATCTGTTCATGTTCTCCATTAAGTCTAATCAGTCACAGAATCTTCAGTATTACAGCCAGCTGCAGTCTTTATAAAAGACTTATGACAAGAAAGTTTGTGGAACAATCTGTGGTCCCTGCTGTACAATCTTGTGACTTTAGTTGATATTCATTATTTTCCTCGTCCATTATTTATTCCAGATTTTTCTCACAACCAGCACTTCAGCTAGTCTTTCCTACTGAGTTGCTTGCTGCTATGGTTTGCGTAAGTTCCTCAAATTTCATGTGTTGGAAACTTAATCCCCCAATTCATAGGTCAATGGTATTTGGAGGTGGGACCTTTGAGAGGTAATTAGGATTAGATAAGGTTACCAGGTTGGGTTCCCAATCATAGACTTGTGGCTTTATAAACAGAGGAAGAGAGTCTTGAGTTGGCATACTCTTGCTCTCTAACCATGTGATGCTTTCCACTGTGTTGTGATGCAGCAGTAAGGCCCTCACCAGATGCAGATGCCATGCTTTTGGACTTCTCAGCCTCCAGAACTGTAAGAAATAATTTTTTTTTCTGTATACATTACCCAGTCTCAGGCATTCTGTTATAGCAACAGAAAACTGACAAAGACACTTACATAGTGGGAAAACACGGACCTTCATTTGCAAGGGAGCTAAGCCTTTATTTGCCTTACCCTCATTGACCCATAGTGTTGTAATTTCCCAATTAATTTCCCAATTGTAATTATCACTGGGCACATAAGCACCAAATACCACCTCAGTGAATCCCCTGGGTTCCAGAAGTACTCCTGTCTACCCTCACTGCATTGCAAGAACTCTAGCTCTTCATGATAATCTGAATCTACTAATGTTGACAATATAGGAACTACATTCTTTGCCTATTTTTCCACTGGCACAGGTAACCACAAATGAACAGGTGAGAGTCACTGTTTCAAGTTGGCGGAATTCTTATCCAATGGGACTATTCCAAGCGCAAAATTCTCCTTCTGGAATCAGGACCTCTTATCCAGCAGAGCCCAAGTTTTCAGGGATGAGAAGCACACCTTGTGCAATTGGTTCATTCTGAATGATGGCATGAGGGTCTACCACTCTTTACCCCTTGATTTGACTTATGTATTCTAGTTGTTGAGGATACACTAATAATACACCTGTTATTGATTCAATGTCTATATTATATCCTGAAAAATATTCCCCAATTCTGAAGGGTGTTGTATCCAAACTGATACTTACCTGAGCCTGTAGTAAATAACCCATGTTTTGAGCCATTGCTATTTCAGAGGGGCATGGTGTATGGTGGGCAGGTGGATCCCATAGTCACTTTCCCATTCTTGCACTTCTTCTTCCTATAAAATGTTATAAATTGGTCAATTTATGGCAATGTTGTGTGAAATTCCCCATAGATTATCCAGGCATTCTGTAAGCCCCAGGATGGTGGTGTTGGTGGTGAGATACTGTACACAGGGAAGGAAAACTCGTGTGTGGAGTAGATGATATTTCTGTTATGGATAAGACTCTGCCCTCTCCAGGATGGAAAAGCCCAAGGTAATCAATCTACCCATCAGTAGTGTTCACTGCATTTTCTCTTTACCATGTCACCCTGTTTAGTCCCTTCAAAACATGTTTCACATTCTGAAATTATCTTATTTGTCCATTAATCCCAATCTGAATTCCAAATACAAACTACTTGAGGTTAGAAGTGTTGTCTCCCTTACATGTATTATATACTCAAGAGGCCTGGCATGTAGTAGGAACTGGATAAATATTCCTCTTTGCACTCAGAATTGGTGCTTAGCCTTTGGAAATTTACTTCCTTAGGGCACTAGTCAGAAGGGAACTTGGATTTATTGAATTCTTTCCATATGCCAGACTAGGTACATTATCTATGATGTAGGTGTTGTGATTCTCCACATTTTATATTTGAGTCACCAGCTGACAGTGAACTTCCTTAGAGTCACACAACTATTCAGTGGGGTTTCTGGGTCCAAATTTAGGTTTGTCTGGCTCTGAAATTACTGCATCAGGATGCCTCATAAAATGATGATTTGGCACCAATTCCTTGCTATTCCCTTTTGCAATGATGTATCATATTTCTAATAAATGTTCCAGGCACAGTCAAACTGAATAGGTCATCTTTGCCAACAATTATTTCCCACTCATGTAAATGGCGTCACTCTCCACTCGGCAGGTCCAGTTAGATAACCAGGAGTTACCCTAACTTCTCCCTCTCTCTTACCACCTCCTCTCCCCACCCCCAATGTTTCTTTTAGTTGCTGTAGCTGTCAAACAAAATACTAGGCACAGTTGTATTTTTGTGATGGTTGTATTACACTTAGATTTCTTCAATTTATACAATTTCTATTTCTGACAGAAAATAGGAATGCTATACCAAATGGCTCAAAACTGAGTACCCATAATCCTATCAGCCACTTGCCAAGTCTTGTCAATTTTGCTTCCTAAGTATCTCTTAGTTCTATTAATATATTTTTCTTTTACCAACAGTTCCCCAGGTTAGTTCATGTCCTTGTCAGTTTCTACCTAGCTGCTGAACCATAGTAGACACTTGCTGTTTTTGTCTGTACAAAATGTTTTCCCTCTTTCTGCTTCTAGTACACCCACCTTCTTTTAGGTAACAGATCCTTATCTACTACCTTTCCAGGTGTTTTGGGCTTGTCTATCACAGTTCCCTCTCCCCATGGCCATGGAGGTGAGCACCCATGCTTGGCCAATTAGAATGTTGCATCCTCCTGACCACAATCCTTGGTGAAAGGAACATAGGATCCAGCCAGGCTGTCAGACATTGCCTCGGAGTTTTCTGAACTGTGGGTAGAATGGCATCTCTATTTTTACCCATCATCTCCAAGCTCAAAGGACATAATCCTGAGAGTGCCAAGTTCCTCATCACATAGCAGAACGTGACAGAGTGATGACAGTGATGACATGTTTTGAGCCATTTATCCCATCTTGAGTGACTTCAGTTTCATCCTGTCCTTTCCAGTTACAACTGCCAATAAATTAGGTATTTTTCTGTTGGTCTAAAATAGGATGATCTGAGGTTTTTTAATTGCAAAGCATCCAGTAAATTAATTTATTTTATTGTCCTACCATTGGCCATGCCTACTTACTCTACCTTGGCGTAATTACCCATTAATTCATCCTCTGTATTGCTTACAGAGTGAGAGGTCTAAAATTGGTTCAAGTTACTGATAGTTTCATCCTCTAACAATTTTCCTCCACTTTCTGGGGGGCAGAGTTCAGTTTAGACTTCTTAGTTGATCATATAAGAGGGATCTTGTTACTTTCTTACCTGACTTCCATACTCCTTGCTCCCTTCCCAGGCTCCACAATCCAGTTTCTCAAATGTACCAACAATTTCATAACTCTATACCGTTGTATATGCTGATACCACTGCCTGAAGAACCTACCTCTCATTTTCATCTAGCTACTTGATTCTTAATCTGCAAGTACCCAGGCATCCAGGAAATCTTTCTTGAATCCCAGTAATGACATTGTTTCATCATTATTGTTGTCTATTTTCCTCAGCAGACTATGAACTTTTGGAAGGCATATGGCGTGGTTATTTGTCTTTATATATTCGTGTCTATCACAATGCCTGGAAATAGCAGATGCCCAGCAAATGTTGGTTGAATGAAGGCATGGAATTACGTAGATGCAGAGCCTTCTTTGATTTGGCCTTCTTGTTCCCCTTGCTTTCCATTAATTCCCCAATGTCTGTCAACTGTCAGTCTTCTTTCTTACATCTTTGATGGCATGCCTTAATCATAGAATATTGGAACATATAGGCCTTAACAATATTGGGACAAATTCTTGATACTTTAGTCAAAGTAAGTTATTAACTTCCAAAAAGAGAGTTCAAAATGGAAAACAGCATCAAGCAAAGTATGAATACTTCTCTCCTTTCTTCCTTCAAAAAATGTTTCTTAGTTTTTAAAAAAAAAGACTTAGGCACAATGGGTCCAAAGTCTATTCATGTCATAAAATTTTTATTCCTAAAAAGAATGACTTAACTTTGAAGTATAACAGATTATTATGACGATCATGGCTCTATCTGTATATAAGTAAGTCAGATGTTATAGCAGACATTATTGACAAGAGGCATAGATGCTGTAAATGTTCTGATTCAGTTCTCTCACAAAGGTGATCCAATTTAGGTATGTGAAAAATTTGATTTGGAAAATAGAGACAAGAAAAAGATGAGGAAATTATTTGTTTTTTATTTTTTAGTTTCAAGTTATTAACTTTATTGAGGAGATATATTTCTTCATGAATAACTGATTCAAACAATTTCAATTCAATGCAATTCAATTCAATTTAGTTTTTTTATGAACATTATCTAACACCTTACCTATGTCACATTTGATCTCTTGACAGAAGGAGCATCTAAAGTCTTTCATTAAAGAGAAGTGTCTGAAAATGATTTTGGTCACCATTCTTTATGTTCAATTTCAGCTACATTTCAATGTGTATTTGTGAGTTTGTGTGTATGTGTGTACATGCATGCATGCATGAGTACATGTGTGCTGACGGAGGGGAAATTTTTCTCCAAAGATGAGAGCATGTGTTACAAAATCTTTGTGTTACAATCCTTTAAATTGACTGGCTTTTTCTAGATGTATTTATTTTTTCCTAAGTCTCTAATTTCTTAACCACCTTCCTCTCGAGGTCCTATGGAAATTTCTTATAATTTCTTTATAACCTGTAGTACTAGGGATTTTCTTTTTATCTAGGCACAATGTGCAGTTTTATTTGTAATTTCTTTCCTAGGCACCGACTGAATTCTGGCTTGTCAAAGTTTCCTACAAACATTCTCCTACACTGCCTTTTTTTGGTGGTGGTGGGTGGGGAATGCAGTATCTTACTCCACTATTTCAAGTTGACTACTCTCTTATTTCTTTTTCTCTTTTTCTTCAAATAGCTTTAAAATTTGATTAAATTATTCTCTTAAAGTTCCAAGTGTCAGTCTTCGGGGTGTGTTAAAGAGAACCCCTACCCTCGTTTGGCATCATCTCTGCAAACCTTTCCTTCCCCTTATCTTGTCAATCTCTTATTCTCTAATACCTTCACTCGCCAGTCCTTTGCTATCCTTTATAAACACTCTACAACTTACTTAGTTCAATTTCTCTGTTCCAGTGCAGATGGGAGAAGGCTTTTGTATTTGTGGCTGTATTTACCTCACAAGAATAAAATCTACCAATATTTTTTAACTGGAAATAGCAAGCCAGTAACTGACAATTTTGTAAGAGAAAATATGTTTTGAATTTGTGTTTTGTTTTACATTATGAAAGATAGTAGTCAATCATTTGTGCCTTGTAAAAAATCTACATCTTATATGCAGAAACTGAAGGAAAAAAATATTTTCCTTTATCCCTTGTGAATGTGTTTCCTGTGTTAATAAGGAAGCCCAGAAGAACGTGCAAAATTTTACTTTATTTTACTCCCCTTTACTCTATTTAACACTTTGTTGACTTCCAGAACCGGAGAGCTTCTTCATCCAGTAGAGAGTATCTATATTTCATCACGTGCAATCCCCTAGTAGACAAGATCTTTAAGAAATTTTCTTTCTAAATAGCATTCTGTCTTTGTATTTTCACATCATAGGTCAGAACAACTGTGTTCTTAGTCCTTTCTGCTGTTCAAAGGGGTGGTAGCAAGTTGTCCTCAGGGACTAGTTAGGACAGAGAAAAGCATAAACTTACATCTATCTCAGTCCACAAAAGATCTTGAAAATTGTATTTCAAATTAACTTTTTCAATTGATAATAAAAATTAATTCAACAAACATGTATTAAAGTTATTAAAAATAATAGTTTGAAGTTTAACATGATAGTATTTGTTGGTAGGGGGTTGTTATGGAAGTTTGACATTCAAGAGTTTCTCCTTATTTTGGGAAGGGAGTATAATTAGATTCAGGTCAAATTTAGTTAGGAGCACTTTCATAAAAGCATTTCATTACCCTGTTTTTATATTCATAAAATAGGAAGGTAGTCATTAAAATTAGAACATTATCTTCAGTAATTAGTATTTATTAAGCACTCATAATATATGAAGTTTATTTTACTTCTTGTATTTAGTAACAGGTACAATTAAGAAAACTGTTCATTAAGATTACCAGATCTAAGCTGCTGGCAATGATGCACAAAAGATTATTCTTATCATTTTAGCCAACAGGCAGTTTGTCTGTCTACAGTAATTTGGTTTTCAAATTCAAAGGCCATGTCACTAACAGAGAAAAGTAGAGAAAAGTAAATGATATTCTTTCCAGTATGAATTGTCTCTTTTGTAATTTTCAATGCTCATTGGCGTATAGATATCAACTGACTTTGCTTTCCCCAGATTTTCTTGATAAGTTTAAGCAACCAATCAAGATAATGCAAAATACTGCTTGTTATAGGAAACAGCTGTGTTTCCTATCTGTCCATACTATTGGCATTTCACAGGTAATCTCCAATTCAAATCTCTGGTTGCCTGGAGCCTGGTAACCATTGGAGAGTAGGAGCAATAATTTTCACAATAAAACTTACCATGCAAGGAAAATGAAGGTCCTGATTGGGCCCAGGTGTTCAAGATTGGTGGAGCTCTGGTTTGGAGGTTATGAATAGTGATGGGTTCACCTCAGCGTCCTTCTGCCAGGCAAAGCTGGGGACCTTCAGCTACCATTGAGCAGGAAAGGATTTCTTCCATGGATTTCTCTCTACAACCTGCTTGTATATTTGAGCGGATCTTAACATTCAGATGTGGTACTTGAAAATATTTACTTTACAATTGAAAATAAAACAATTTGATTTCATGGATTGAAATGAAAAGGATATCCCCTCTTTGGAAGCTGCATTTTGATAGTGTCAGGATTCGAGTTTTACAGTTACTTCTTCACAAAATGGTGCACTCTAGCAACCTCTCTCAAGATTGATCAGGTGTGAGAGGTGCTGACCGTGGCAGACAAAGCTGCAGGCCCAGGCTGAACTGGCAAGCTGGTCCCAACTTCTGCCTCTGCAGGACCACATTTAAAGGTACCTGGGGAAGGCAGGATTTTCAGTTGTCTTTCAAGTCAATCTATATTTGCTGGGCTTCCATGTTCTGGGGGTGTTTTGTCTACTTTATAGTCACTGCTTACCCTCGGCTTGGCTACCATATTGTTTTCAGAGAAGGAAAAGAATTTGGAGATCATCATTCTGACCCCCTCCTGCCTTATATTTTATAAATGAAGGATTTGAGGCCTTGAAAGGGTGAATGACTTACTTTCTGGACCATGCAGTTACCCAATATTCTGGCTCCTAGTCCAGAGCTCTTTGTACAGTGTTGCGTTTTGTCCCTGTACTCACGGAGCCCTATACTGTCTGTCTGTTCTGTTATAATCACAATTTTTCACAGATTCTCTGGGTCTAAATATATATATTTTTTGTACGAATTCCAAAAATGTCATCTCAGATTCTTTCTTGGCTGTCAATCCTATTTTATAATCCTGATTCCTTGAACCACTGCTGTGCAAAGCCCATTGCGAAAGTTTCTATCCTGGCTCTCACTTCACCAGAAGCTTTCGTTTCTTTAGAAATTCTAAAGAGAAACATGCAGTTTGTCTTTCGAGATTGTGTTTTTTAGGTCCACTTTAGAAACTACTCAACCCTATTTTTTCTGACCCCCTGACCCAACTGAATGACATCTGTTCCTTCTCTGAAACGCTATAGAGATTTATACTTTTCTTGTGGAATATTCACTGCTGTGTACTTTTCTTATACTCACTTTTGAATGTGAGTTATATGAGGACAATGAGAATGTATATGGCCTTCAGATTTGAAGTGAAGGCTCATTATAAGTCATTATAGATGTTATAGTGTGAAAAGTGCCATCGGGGTGGTGGTGGTGTATGCTGCATGTACAAATGTAGATGTTTTTCAAAGGAGCATGTACCTTCCTGGATTACTTATTCCAGTATTGGCACATTGCCTCCTCCCTGCCCACTTGTCCAAAAGCAGGTACTTGGTTTGTAGGTCCCCTGAGTGGTGAGATTTCTATATTCAGACAGGCGTGGTTGTCTCCAACATAAAGACCAGATGAAGAGAGCCCAGAACTTTAGTTTGCCTGTGTACCCACTCTCTCAGGTTTTACTCTCCTTGGGTTCGTGTCTCTTCCCTGGCCCCTGAGAGGTCTCCCCACTAACCAAGGGGCATATTTGTACATTAATTGTGCCCTTTGCTGCCTCTCTTATTCTTTGGATTCTTGGTCTGTAAAATTTCTCTTACAACTAATAACATATTCTTCACTAAATGTGACACTTGCTTTCCTAAGAAGTTAACAAGTTTTCAGGTGGTGATGCTGATCTGGATACCACACTTTGACAATCACTGATCTAGAAAAAACATTGGCCTCCTTTTAAAAAAGACAAACAAAGCTACTTCTACTTTTGAAAAGTGTTTATTTTGAAATAATTTCAAATTTATATAAAAGTTGGAGTAAAATACGCAGTTCCTGTACCCTTTACTCAGATCCCCAATCGTTTACATTTCTGAACCATTTAAGCATATCTCAGACATGATGCCTCATTACTCTTTAGGTTTTCAGTGTTTATTTCTTAATTATAAGGATAGTCTCCTCATACAATCAAAGCAAAATAATGAAAATAGAGAAATTACAATATTACCATCAAATCTATAGACTCTTGAAATTTTCCCAGTTGCTCCAATAATGTTCTTTATAGGTCTAGGATCCAATTCAGGATCATGTATTATATTTAGTTGTCATGTCCGTGGCCTCCTTTAATAAGGAATAGTTCCTCAGTCTTTTGAAAACTTTCAACATCTTCACATTTTGAAGAGTCCAGATGAGTTATTTTGTAAAATGTCTATCAATTTAAATTTGTCTGATGGTTCCTCATTATTTATGAATTTTTGGCAGGACTGTCACAGAAGCAATGCCACTCTCTTCTCAGTGAATTACACCAGGAGGCATATAGTGTTAATTTGTCCCATTACTGGTGCTGTTAACTCTGATTAAGTTGGTTAAGATGAGGTCTAGCAGGCTTCCCCAATGTAAATTTAATTAACAAGTATGCTGTACTTATGACTTAATAAGTACATTGTGGGAAGATGCATTGAGACTGTGTAAATATCCTATTCTTCACCATAACTTCGCTGACTGGTTTTAGCTCCAAGGATGATTCTTGCCTGTATAAATTATTACTATCGTGGTTCTCAAATTTTTGTTTCCTAATCCTATTATTCCTTCTACTTATTAGTTGGCAATCTACCTTAAGGTAGAGGTTTCCCTCTTTGCCAATTCACTTATTTTTATCTGTATGAATTTATGAGTTTTATACAAAGGGCTATACTCCATTAATATCATTTATTTCTGGTGTACAAATTTTCCTACACTTGGCAAGCAGGAGCCTTTTCATTTTGGCTGCTTGTTTTATTTGACATGTCCTGATCATTCTTTCAGCAATTCCTTACTTTGTAGTGCAGTAAGATTACCCATGCTTGTTTTGTATTTTTCCTAGCCCTAGCTAGTCAGCTGTTTTGTAGAGTCCAGTTCCATTTAATGAAGAATGGTATTTAGAAACCATTATCTGAGCGTTAGGTGTGCTCACTGCAATCAGTTGCATTACTACTAGGCTTTCTTAATGGGAAGCACTAGAAAATTTGTGTCTGTGTATAAACATACACTATCTATCGATCATGAGTTCACAGTCATACCTCTAATTCGAATCTACCACCTCAGGGCCCTTTCTCCTTTCCACATTTGCAACACTATTCTCCAAAATTGAGAAACCTGGCTCTTTTTATCCATAATATACTGACTTATTTATATAGCTCCCATGTAGCTAATCAACTTCTAGTTATACCTGCCTAAAACTTAGCCACCATCAAAATGAAGGGGAAGGAGGAGGCAAGAAAGAAGAAGAAAGGCCAGTTAGAAAGCTAGAGCCTGGACATACCACATTCTCCCTCCCACCTCCACTCTCCAGAAAGGTGAAAGGATAAGGGGTAGGGGTAGCTGTTTTGATACAGCGCAGAGTACATTGCACATAGGAGGCACTCAGTAAGTATTAATGGAATGACTAAAGAATATTTCTGGGGCAAAAATAAATTTGACCTGAGAATATACCCTTCTTAAATATATTTGAAATAAGGATTAATATTCCAAATAAAATTATTTGGCATTAATTTACTTAAGTAATAGGATGAGTTGGATAATTTCCTGAAGGTCTAGCCCCAGACCAAATCAGAGGCACAGATAGCATTGGAATGCTAAACTGTTGCCAGCTTGGCTATTAACTTCTCTGTTTGTTTTTATTTTTCTTTTTAAACTACTGTTTTAGTTTTTGCATTTAAATTTTGGGAAGTATAATTTGTTTTTAAAATTTCAAAAATGTCCTTCAAACAAACCTCCTTTTGAGAGAGGCGTTTTCTCCTTTCATCTAATTTTTGAAGAACAGAGGGTCAAAGGTAGACAGAACCCCTAGAAACCAGAATTGGTGAGCTCTAAACCACTGATAGAGCCACTTCTGCAATCTTAAGATGGTGACAGTTTGCATTTACATGGTACTTTCTGCTAGCAATTGCTTTATCTGTAGTTTTCTTAGAAATTCATTTCAAAAACTGCATGAAATATATAGGAAGCTTGGATCTTATAATAAAGCATAATATTGAATTTCCTTCTCAGAAATTTTTAGAAATATCTCTCTCCCATGTTGAGATGGACTTTCCTGTCTTGAATCCAAGGGTGTATCTCTAGATATTGTTCTAAAGACAGATGGATTTTTTTTTTTGGTTGTTTGTTAAAAAGCTTTATGAATCTACAAAATTTTCTGCAGTCTTTTCCCACTTAATAGTATCAGGTTTTGATTCCAATGAGTATCAGAGACTTTGAGAAGTCTAGTACAGTTGCCAGGGGCAATAGTTTTAATTTTTATGAAACAATTTATCTTCCTGGGACATTATTTATTTTAGGCATGTCCTAATTTCTTAAAAGCCTTAGTCCCAAGTGTCTGTGATAATTGCAAAACTTGACGAGATAACCTGGAGTTTTCCACATGTCAGTGTAGGATTACTGCTTCTGATTCTGCAGACAGAAAACTCAGAAACATCATAAAGTGAAGGACTATACTATAAGTCAGAATAGCTAAAGTAGATCTTAATCACTTAACTTACTATCAAATTAGAAAATCTTCCCCGTCTTTACTTTTTTTCAGTCTGATTCCATCCCGAGGCATGAATTTTTTCATCTATTCCACATACAAAGCTTTATTTACTTCAAGGCACTCCTACACAGGGGAGAAGGAATGCACAGTCAGGCTGATTGGTATTCTGCCTTGAGATTCGTCAGCACGTTTGTTGAAGACTAATACTGTGAGCAAGGTAAATGATGTGGAATCTATGAAGAAAACCCAGTCCTTGACCTATTATTTTAAATTACATAGCTACACGATACGAATTTGATGGCTAAAACTATTAGCCACGAGGGTCCCTCTAGCAGCTTTTAAAGCTGAACAATTTTGCATGTTAATTTCTCCACTATGGACATGAGATTCTATATTGCAGGATACTCCCCATCTGATTTTAATAACTTTTTTTTCTCCTCTATTAATCTCATAATCCACTTGACATACTGATCCATTTGTGACTATTCAGAGTTGAAACTGATTTTAATGTTGATTCTGGTGAATTAGTATCCAAAAGATAAAACTGTCATTCCTCTACACTTTCTCTTCAAATTATTTTAAAATATTTTAGGGAGAATTAAAAAGGACATCTATTTTTGCTTTCAGAAAATTATTTCTATCCCTGCTACCCTCCATCATTGCTGAGCACCCCAAACTGAAGGTTAACTTTGGGTTTGTTTGTATTCATGTTGCCTTTCTCCCCTAGTGTGCTCTAAGTGAATTGTAGCAACCCGATACCAACTCCCATCCTAGCCCCCTCCCATCAGTGACTCATTTAATATGCATGAACTGATAAAGGAATGGTTAGGTATAAAATTTTGCACACCTGTTTATAAGGACAAAGATTGAAGATGCTGATTTGGAAATGGTAAGGGGAAAAAAGGATAATATTCCTTTTCTTTATGCCCAGGAGCTCACACTGACCACTCTTCTGATGGAGAAGAGATAAGACAACCTGAACACCACTTAAGAAATGTATCTATTAAGTAAGAAAACATTCCTGTTGAAATGAGACACATTCAACTTCTACAGAGTAAGGAAATGGAATGACCTGTTATCCTCCCTTACTATGTTCCAGTGTTCCAAATAAACGTGGAAGAGCAATACTGCTGTGGTCCACAGGACTCACAAGAGCATTGAGCAGGTGGGGTTTGCCCAATAAAATCCAATTTAGTGCTCAGTTGAAGGGGGACTTGTGGAGTAAGAAGGCAACTTGCTGCTTTTAGGACCCAGGCTAATTCTGTCTGCTCTTCTACTGATTTGATTGCTGCTGCCCTGCTGTGTTCCTGCTTTAGGCTGTGCAAAGAAAGAGCTTTAGAGGAAATCATAAATACTTGATTTAATTAAAACCATTACCAACACCACTTCTCATTTCTCCAAGTGCCAAGGTGTAGATTGCATTTGAACAATGGTGATGCAATAAATACATGAGGAGAAAATACAATCCTTCTTTTATGGCTTGTAAAAAACAGAGAGCAACACAACTATAAGATGCCCTGTAGTAATTAAACATTTCCTGGTCAACAAACAGCTTCCTTTAAAGTTGAGGCTTCTGGGGCTAGAGGCTAGGGTAATACATTCAAACCTTTTCACTCCAGTCAAAAAAAGAAAGCAGTTACAGTTCAGCCATCTGATCCTACGCTGAGGTATCCAGTGCTGTTATTTAAAAGCCACAAGCCACAGGGACTGTGCTATTGTCTGCAACAGCTGGACAACTTTGGCTTTCATGCAGATCTCCACATTAGTGCCGAGAAGAACCATGTTAATCTGGCTCACCCACTGGCCCTTATATTAATTTGAGGAATTCATAATGTTTAGCCAGATGCTTTTACTTGTATTGATAATCATTTGATAAAGTGAATAAATTTTATTCACTTCTGAGTGTTTCTTGTGGTTAAATATATTCCTTATTTTTTTGTGGGTAACTAACTTATTCTGTTTTGCCTGGGATTTTTTCAGGTCTTAAAATGAAAATTTCCACACTGCAAGAACTCCTTCAGTCCAGGGCAAATCATAACTAGGGTTGATAACCCTAGTTATGGATGACTTTCAATTCTACTATTTGATTCTTACCTTTGGGAAATTTCCTTTTGGGAAAAAGCTTAAGTATATTTAACATTTATTAAGTACTTTAATATATGCCAAATATTGCCTGAGTTCTTTAAATGAATTCTGCAAAACAAAATCTACCTCAAGCCCTCAAAAATCCCTTCAAAGTCTAATGTGAAGGGTTGATTTATACAGTTCATGGATGTGTGATGTTTGACTCTAGGGAGCACAAGTCACATAGATGAAGTGGCCCTGCGGATAAAGTAGGTACTATTATCATCCCCATTTTATAGATGACAAAATAAAAATCAAATATCTTGCCTATGATCAAACAGCTAGGAAGTAGTAAATGGAGTTTACTCTAGCAGTCTTGTTTGAAAGCCCCCAATGGGGCTATTTTTAATAACAATTATAGTAGCAATACATATTCACACTTGAAATGCATATTTACATATATGTTGTCTTTTTGTCTTTAATTCCTCAAAACTGTCCTGAAATTATTGCATTTGTGGTTACAAAGCTAATAAATTTTCTCCAACTAAATTGCTCAAGTACATACTTCATTTTTTTTCTTTTTGTAATTTCATATCATGATGGTTGAACAGGGTCGTGCTTAAAAATAAGCATATTCTTCCTGGTTCAGTATGAAAATATAATAGTCTATAGATAACACTGTCCAATAGAACTTTCTGTGGGGATAGAAATGTCTTAGAGCTGTATTATTGAATTCGGTAGCCACTAAACACATGCGGCTATGAGTGCTTGGAAAGATATTACTTTGATTGAAGAACTGAGTTTTAAATTTTATTTAATTTTGATCAACTTTAGATTAAATTTAAGTAGCTGCATGTGACTAGTGGCTACCATATTGGACAGCACGGGTTTTGACTCCATTTACTGATGAAGAACATCTTAATATTGATTGTAAAAATTATACTAGTTGCTTCATAGCTTAGAACACCTGCCAACTAGCTTTTATGTGACTAGATGTAAACGGAAGAAGAGAGATTTACAGAGACATTAATGAGGGAGAAACCACATAAAGAGAAAGGATACTCCCAATCTCACACACTCCTTTTACCTAATAATGTTTGTAAGGGGGTAAAGAGGATCACTAAGTAGATTACTTTGGGAATCATAAAACCTATATTTAGGAATTTTCACAGGCACCAGACATAGGAGGGCTTAGAGTCATCAAATTTAAGATAAGTGCAAGAATCATGATTTTTAGGAAAATGTTGCAAAAATTATTTCTAAAATATCAGTTAGCCTTAGTTATTGCCTATCATCTTTCACCATCTCTCTATTCACAATATGACATACATGGATTGTAAATACAGTTTGTTTTCCACTATTTTAATACATTTTTGACAAATGATGTAACTGAGATTTGTACTAAAAGACTTGGAAAATTTCTACAAAACAAAATCTACTCCAAGTAATAAATGTTTGTCCTTTGACCTTTGACTCTCTTGAATGACTGGGTGGAACAGTCACAGATACCTTAAGAGAGGTGATTATTAGAACAAGCTGGATGGCTAATTTCTCCATTTAAGGCCTTTTCCTGGCCTTGCCTGACTATTTTTGTTACACGTCATTAGTCTCAAAAAGAATACTGACATAGAAGCTACCTTATGGTAGCTTATGGTACCTTATGGTGACAACCTATCGGGAGCAGATGTGTGTCCTTTATTGAGCAGCCCATGAACACTCCTGAGGCCTTTGTTGTTGGCCACTGTTCTCCTGAGGGCTCAGCCTTTCTGCGGAGCTCAGCTGCATTTACCTTGCCAGCTAAATCACCGTTTGCCTGCAGGAGCAATATTTTTAAAGGCCCGTGTGCTGGCTACCACCTGAATTTCAACTTGCAGTTGAGTCACCTGCAGCCATCGATACCTTCTTCTCTAGTCTTACTTGTCCGCTTAATAATGATGCCATCAGGTAGGGTTGCTAGATAAAATGTTCTGATTTGCTAAATCTGGCAACGCTACGTTGGGGCATTCTCTCCAAATCTTAACAGTGAGGAAAGAGCTGATGCAACTGAAATTTTGTGGGAAGATGTCACAAGTCATCTGAACAGTGTGGTTTATCTTTCAGACATACCAACTATACTTTTCTTGGAATGACCAAGATTTGATAACTGTAATAATCACTGAATTTGGGTCTTAGCTATGACAGAACAGTGTTGATTGGACTAATGACTTATTGGCTGGCTCTGGTTGAGTGCCACATGGTGATACATTTAAGCACCACCACAGAACAGCAATTGAAACTGCAGAAGAAGGTCAATGACTAATTCAGGTCTGGAAATATTTTATTTTTTTTTCTCCTATGGAATTGTGAAGAGTAGAACTAAAATGAAATAACTTCAATTCTGAAAGATGCTTGTGTCTAAGGATAAGACACGTTACTGTTAATATTTTTCAGTAGATTTGTTTTTACAGCTAGCTGAGGCTACAGAACTTATGGTAATATACTTAAAAGTATAAAAAGAAAAAATTCTGATAATGATGTATAATGCACAGTGTAGAACTGAAAAGAGAAGAGGATATATGCATTGTGTCACAATAAAATTCTTATTAAATAGAGTTGATGACATAGACACCAATGTTATTGTTTATCAAACTGCTAATGACAAAGAGGACACAATCAGGAAGGCAACATGACTTTGCAGCCCACCTAGCAACTTCTGGCTCTATCAGAGGTAATTCTAAACTTCAGGCAAAGCCACAACACTTAGTCCCAAACATAGCTCTTTTA
This sequence comes from Propithecus coquereli, assembly GCF_000956105.1. Lineage (NCBI taxonomy): Eukaryota > Metazoa > Chordata > Mammalia > Primates > Indriidae > Propithecus > Propithecus coquereli. The sequence continues at coordinate 4,513,964 of NW_012137747.1, read as the reverse complement.
TTGCTGTCTGAGTTTGTTTCATCTCCCCTTTATTCTTGGATTAGTGGCTTTAAAATGGAAATGTTGGACTCATTTCAGTTATTAGACTGATGCAAGCATTGTAATTCTCTCTCTTGAATTCTTAAATGTGTTGATTGTACTCTGGGAATTTTATGGTTCTTTTAAAAATACTGAAAGTGCTTGCTCCATTTTTCTGATGTAATTGCTTGTACTATTTAATTCCCAACTCGATTATATTTGAACTTTTGCAGAGGAATAGGAGACACAAAAGGCATTCTAAATGATAAACTTCCATTTCTTCTTTCAAAATACAAATAGAACTAGTTTGGAAGAAATTGGAGGGATAGAAAATTGCTTTAACGTGAAACTTATTCTGAGTCTAGAAGTCTTAGTTTTTTAAAAGAAATGCTCTGGTGACCAAAACAAATGGTTGTGAGTTGGTGACACAACAATAATTGGCAGCCTCTGGTGTCCAAAGCCATTTGCTTGAATTATTTATGTCTCAAAACTGACAGGAATTTCGTAAGAGCAAATAAGGCAAGTCCAGAGGGTGTCATTTATCTGCTGCAAGCACACATCTGATTGGCTGCAGGTCTCATCTGCTAAAGCTGATGCCTTAAAAACCCAGGGGAGGAGTTTATTTCAAGACAGTCCCACACCCATCAAGGTTTGATTAGTTTTTCACCAGCTTGATTTCATTCTTTGTCAAAAACTGGTTGACACAAAGAGGAATAATTCCTCTCATGTCATTTGCTTTAAAATGACTCAGTAGCAGGGAGTGCTACTGGACCATCTCCTTAGCCTTTGAAATGATCTTTTAAGCCCCTTTTCTTAAAAAATATTTTTAAAAAATTGTCCGGAACCAACTGAATTATGATTTGTTGTTTTATAGTGATGATAGACTTGGCTATTATAGTCTGGCAACCTCCTAGGGTAGTTTTTCATCATGTTTCTGGGACTCAGGTGGCCCTTGATGTCTTCTCTCACTCCTCATTAACTTGGTTTTCTCCCTTCGCGGTGCCCTTCTGGCAAGGCTGGTGGAGCGGGAATGTAGTTCCATTGTCCTGGCCTTTGGAGCTGGAATAGTGAGTAAGCAAAATTAAATTGCCTCAAGGCAATTTACATAGTCTTCATTATGTACAGATGACTGACTGTTCTTACTCATTTTTATGTGGATTTTGGAGAAATGTTCGTGGAGTTTATGATCCTTAAAATTTAAGCTTACTTTATAAATTTTAAGAAAAAGGTTTTTAATGCTTGAAGAGAATGACATATTTATGAAATGTTCATTGGAGTTTGCATTTATTTTTGCCTTGGGCATTGAAACTGACTTTGGAAATATTTTAAATATTTTATTTATCAAAACTTCATGAAAGTAAATTGTTCAGAGTTATTGTTGGCAATTAAATTGTTAAAGTTGCTTCAATGTGAGTTTATGCCCATCAAAAGTTATTTCCTTTGGACGTCTAGTATGTAAAATGAATGGGTGATTGTCAGTGTCATTTACAGTAAAAAGAAGACCTCCTCCCAAATAGTGTTTGAAAAAATCGATACTGTCCTACTCACAAGTAAATGTTATAAGGAAACACATTCAACTTTTCTCTCATTGGTGGGGATTTGGGAGAGTGGGGAACTATGATATAGTTAAAGGAGTTGGTAGCTCATCGAAGGGCCAATCTTAAGAAGAAAGAATAGTCAAATGGTCCCTAAAAGAGAAATCTTTGGTTTTAAAACTATTCTACTAGGGGCAAAAAATGGCCCATTTCTCATCCTAACTCATTTCTCTGTTCCTTCTAATTACCTTTTCCCAAGTCTGTGGTATGTAATTTCTTCTTTCTTATGCTGAACACAAATATAAAATTTAAAATTGTTACAGACCCAGACATTAAAGGTAATTGCAGTAGCATGTGGGAAAAAAGACTTTTTCTCAAAAGCGGGCTTTTTAGCCTTTGGTAAGTGGGTTATCTTTTCAATGGTAACCTAGCTTCCCTAGACCTTCCTGTATTATGTCTCACTCATTTGCCCCGACTGGCTGAAGATATTGCTTCTCTTGCTACCTCAGACTGCACCTACCTTAAATGTTTGTGATCTTAGTCTCCACAAATCATGTCGGGATTTGCTCAGACATTTTAGAGCTTCTCTGGTTTAGGCACACGCGAAAAGGTTTAAGTCACACAAATATCTTGAATAAATGAGTTGTATTCATCTCTTAACTCCTGTGTTTACAAAGATGTCCTGGGCAGCTGGAAAAGCAGTCAAACCTCACTCAACACTTGACATTAAGTTTAACCTCTGTATAAAGAAATAAGCACTTAAAATCTGCTGAATCATTTGATTCTCACATGTCTTTCCATGGGAACCTTAGGCTAGGGGTTTTCAGATATACCCTTTGATGGGTATGCTTACAGTTGGAAAAGTTCTGTTATTCTTTCACTACTCAGCCTACCTTTTGGAACATGGCTCCTTCTTTTAAATATATTAAGATACTTGACAGTTTTACCACTTTTCTCCTCTTAGCCATTCTTCCTTTCTAAACAACCTCCCAAGGGCCTCTGAACAGCTTGTTTCTCTGTTTTGTTCAGAGAAGAGCAAGAGATGACACTCTGGCCACATCTACATCAGAAAAGGCAGGCAGGTGAAATGCCTGGGTCACTTTAAACCAGATGATGACTATTCTGAAAACATCAGGCTCCTTAAAGCGGCAGGAAATATTAGCTATCTAAAATGCTTCTAAAGGAATACCTCTAATTGCATTGTGTTTAGTCAGTCAATCACTCAGCACCCATAGCTAACATATGTGAATAAGGAACTGGGTCTCTGTGATCAAAGAATATGCAATTGTGGTCACAATAATAAACACCCTGTTGGTGGGACTGCAAACTAGTACAACCACTCTGGAAAGTATGGAGATATCTCAAAGATATCTAAAAGCAGAACTACCATTTGATCTAGCAATCCCACTGTTAGGTATTTACCCAAAGGAAAAAAAGACATTTTATCAAAAAGACACTTGCACTTGGATGTTTATAGCAGCACAATTCACAATTGCAAAGATGTGGAAACAACCCAAGTGACCATCAATACATGAGTGAATTAATAAGATGTGGTATATGTATACTATGGAGCACTACTCAGCCATAAAAAGAATGGTGATCTAGTATCTTTGGTAACAACCCAGATGGAACTGGAGACCATTCTTAGTGAAGTATCCCAAGAATGGAAAAACAAACACCACATGTACTCAATACTAAACTGGAACTAATGGATCAACACTATGTGCACATATGGAGGTAAAACTCAAGGGAAATCAAGTAGGTGGGACGGTGGAGGAGGGGATGGGTAAATTCACACCTAATGGGTACAATGCACACTAACTGGGTCAAGGGCACAATTGTAACTTTGGCTTAAGCTGTAGAAAAGCAAATTATGTAACCAAAATGTGTGTACCCCCATAATATTCTGAAATAAAAAATAAAAAGACAATAATAAACACCGAGCAGAAATATGTGCATGTGAAAAAACATAAATACTAAGCAGACAGATGTTTATTGTTAAAATAGAGAGTTTATGTGAGTAAGGAAAAGCTTCCAAGGACATCTTTAATGCTTAAGAGTGAATGTTAATTAGTTTAATAGGAAAGGGTTATGAATATTCAGAATTCATCTTTCCCTGAACTACACCCAGCACAGAACTGACAACTGCATAACTACTTTACCTTTTATGTGTGTAAGATACACTGAAAAAATTAATAGCTTTTATTATAGAGAAAATAACACATCTTCTCTTCCAAAGGGCTGTGGCCTTCCCCAATGTGTACTGCTTGCTTTTGTAGGCTTAACAGTATTTTTGTAGCACTTTTTTTGGAAGGGGGGACGGAAGAGCAATACCCTCTCTCTTTTCCTCTTATTATGAGATTAAATCTCATTCAGGAGGTGTGGAAACATGGTATAGGTGAATTGTGGACAGAGGTGCAACTGCACAGATGTTAGCATCAATGTCTGTTATCAGCATAAAGTGAAGGAAGTTGATTGGGAAACATTTTCTTCTTATTTTGGTGGAGGTAATATGTGTATTCTATTAACTAAAGAAAATATTGAACTAATATTTCTTGTTTCTTTAGGGGATAAAGTATAATTAAATAACTATCATAAACATATAATCTAAGATTAAGGGAAGAAAAAAATTCAGTTGTTTTGAAAGAGTGATACATTTCTTTAAGTTACTGTGAATTTTGTGAACTTTAGAGTTATATCTTTGTACCATGTTTCATTGTGAAAGTTTAGAAGGGATATGACTAATTTAAACTTTAATTGTATATGGTTTTGAAATATATTAAGCCACAAGTGACAACTCAATAATAACAACAATGGCAATAAGCTTTTATTGAATACTTTACAAAGTTCCTTAGATTTCTTTTGGGTTTTAAAAAAATAGTTGTTTCTATAGCCATGTTCTGTGGACAACCCATGGATAATACTAAAAGAGAATGGTGAAATAGTGTTCTCTCTTCAATTGCCCGGTAAGATGGCATTTGCAGTCTTCAATACTCAACACAGTCCTACACTGGGATCTCTTTTTCTAGTTGGATTTCACATGGAGCTAAAAGACAAGTTCATATAAAATGCTTTTGTACTTTATAGATAAGGAGTCTGAGGCTGAGACAAGCAAAAATATTTTTCTGAGTAGCACATAGTCAATACAGGTAGAATTAGTTTTGTTCCTATGAACAATGTAAATAAAAATAGGTAATAACATTTTCTTAGGAATATATATAAACTTCCAAAGTCCCTCCTGCCAAATTTTCACATAAGTTATTTCACCACATACAATATTCTTGGGAAGAAAAATTATCATTGTAACTATTTACTAAATAAGAAAAGTTATGAGCTCTAGATCAATTTACTAATAAAATATTTCCCCAGAACCAGTTTGCTTAAAGCTAGTTTTCCACAACCCAATTCACTAAATGACCAATTCAATAATAACAATTTGAATATAGTACTAAGAATAATATGTTCATGGTCATTGAATATATTTTTTAAATGTTCCTTAAAATATGGTAAATTAGTAAATTTAATGAATTTGTCACTGTAAATTATCTTTTTGTGTACTGACATGCTTTGGAACTGACAGATTCATTTCATTCTATACTAAAATAATACATTTCATAGACACATACTAAGTACCAGGGATTGGATGTTTAATACTGAATGAGGCAGCCCTTGACATTAGAAAAATTAGAGTTTAGTGCAAGAGGGAGTCAAGAATACCATGTGTACAGTAATTAATTAATTCATGATGAGTATGGATATGCCATATTTTGTTTATCTATTTATCTGTTGATGGTCATTTGGTTTTTTCCAATATTTATCTTTTGCCCAGTTTTTTTCCTTTTATTTTTAGTTGGCATGTAGTAATTGTACATATTTATGGGATACAGAGTGATATTTTGATACATGTATATAATGTGTAATTATCAAATCAGGGTAATTAGGATATACATCACCTTTCTAGTTCTATGGTATCTCATAGTGGTTTCAATTTGCATCTTCCTCATGATTAGTGATATTGAACATTTTTTCATATGTCTGTTGGCCTATCCTTTTTTGTTTGTTGGTCTATCTTCTATCTTCTCTTGAAAAATGTCTGTTCATGTCTTTGCCCATTTTTTAATGGAGTTATTTGTTTTTTTCTATCTTCTTTTCTTGGTTAATCTAACTAGTGGTCTGTTGACTTTGTTTATCTTTTTAAAGAACCACCTTTTTGTTTCATTGAAACTTTGTATTGTCTTTTTGATTTCCATTTCATTTAGTTCTGCTCTGATCTTTGTTATGTCTTGTCTTCTGCTGGCTTTGGGTTTGGTTTGTTCTTGTTTTTCTAGCTGCCTTAGATGAGACATTAGGTTATTAGTGTACGATCTTTCTGTCTTTTTTATGTAGGCATTTAGTGATATGACTTTCCCTCTTGGCACTGCTTTTGCTGTATCCCAGAGATTTTGGTAGCTTGTGTTGCTATTGTCATTCAATTCAAAACATCTTTTGATTTCCATCTTGATTCTGTCACTGAATCAAAGATTGTTCAACAGTAGGTTGTTTAACTTCCACATATTTGTATAGTTTTGAGAATTCCTCTTGGAATTGACTTCTAATTTTATTCCACTGTGGTCTGAGAAAATACATGGCATGATTTCAATTTTTAAAAATCTGCTGAGACTTCCCTTTTCCCTGCTTTTCATGCCTCCTGTTGCTTCTCTGTTGAATCCTGGTGCTCTGTTCCAGACAATTCATCTGAAGTTGAATATCTACTTGACTCTTTCAATGCTCTCCATGAGATCAGTGTGTGCTGGTTGCTTCTAGTCTGCCATCTTGGCTGGAAGTTACCCTATCTCTTGTTTTACTCTTTCTCTGAACCATTTTCTCTTAACAGCCAAAATCTGTAGAAACAATCTGTACTTGTACTAGGTATAATAATAAATGTAGACAGAAAAAATGTAGGTGAACTGTCCACAAAAAATTTGCTCATGGTCATGAAGGTTCTCTTAGAGATTAAATTAGCCTGAAATGGTAATAATATTCTCTTAGAAAAAAGACTTATATAATGTGAAATATTTGTGTGTATTGCTTTTTCTTAAGGGGTGAAAGGGATGCATTTGTTTTTGGTAAAAATTTATATGCTAATAGGCCATATTGTGGTTAACTGTGAGAACATCTCTACACAACTTGCCAACAACCTTCCATAATTCTTGTACTTTTCTTTCCAGTCATAAGAAATCATCAAAATTATTTTTGTTTTCTGTCCTGGAATTAAATAAATGGGTTACCCTTAAAAGCAGTGCATCTATAGTAGACTTTCTCTTTTTCTAATAACTGGTTTTTAGAATTCTTAAGTGCCCATAATTTTGGCTTGGTAGAAGATATTTGTACTACAAATTGTCAGAGACCGTATTAAGGGATAATTGCTTTTAATAGGGAGAGAAAACATTCTAGTGTTAAATAACACTTTATACTAAAAGAATCAAAGTAATTATCTGGCTACTCCAGGCAAAAGATTTCTTTCTTTTGTCAATATCTGGCTAATTTGAAATGTTTTTTGTCTTAATGTTTTCAAATAGTTTCTTCACTCTACTACTGCATGTTATGTATGTGAATATACTATCTTAGTCATCCTGGTATACGTAGATAAAAAGAGTCTTCTTTGCAGTATTAAATCTATCCTCCTAGAAAATATTCAATTTAACCTATAATTTGTTAAAAAATGAATTACACCAAATACTATTTTGTAATGAAATTGTAATTTAATTGTCTAAGTTAGGGCAAAGGAACAGTTTGTTCTGTAAGTAGAACTGAGACTTTCTTGCATCACATCTTCCACAAATAGTCTCACTGCACCGTTGATCTCCATCCCCACAGGAAAGTAATTTTTAAAAAGTAATAGTAGCTCTTCCTCTTCATCTTCCCCTTCCTGTTCCTTGTCTCTTCTTTGTTCTATTAAACAATTCAGTCTTAAAGCCATTAGGTGGGCAGGGCAAGATAGGTGTCTGTGTAGGACATATACCCTTGTGGGGTCAGGATTGTGAGGAGACTAGAGAGGGTTGAGAGTGAGTCATGGTGCATGGGGGAAAAACATGGGAGCCTGAGAAGGGTGATGAGGACCTTTACAGAATGTGGGTGTCAGACCCTGAGGGCAAGTACATATGCATGTGTCGACTGAGCAGAGTGCTTGAGGCTAACCACAGTAAGGAGGATATCTATCTAAAGGGCACCTCAGAGCAAGGTAGTAGAGCCCAAAAAGGGTGAGAAAGACTCCCTTACATGGGAGGAAGTGGCAATGATGTTGAGGAATTTATTATATATAGGGGGTGTGATCAAATAAATCAGTATATTAAGCATAACATGCACCAAATTTCTCACTGTCAGGAAGGGAAGTTGCAAATTCAAAAAGGGAGAAAAGTAGCATAAACCTTATGATGTTAGATTGGGATTAGGGGTATTGGTGTAATAAATAAGTGGTTTTCAATGTGTACACAGATAGACATAGATGTACATGAATACACACACAAACACAGACACATACAAGTATTTCTTAGCTTTGTTCACTAAGAAGATTTGAGAACAGTGATTTTCCAATGGGCACTGGCACACCTAGTGTCCAGATCTTGATTTCTAAATACCATTCTCCACAGAAAGAAAAGCTGATTCCAGGACAGAGGCAGGGAAATGACAAGATGATGCTGAGACGTCTGTACCATAAAACAAAGAAGTGCTTACTGAATGATAGAGACATGTCAAAAGGATGTAAGATACAGATGGAAGTTGCTACCACTGATCAAATTTGGGATAAATGAAACATCAATATAAATAGAGATAATAATTGTTTGTAAGCCATTGAATAAAATTGGAAAGCATGAGTCTTTGTCAATATAAATAAATTAATGAATAAATTGAAAACATGATGAAAAATGAGATATTTACATAGTTTAAAAAATTCTCAAAAAATTACATACTAATTACAAAAGAGAGCATCATTTCTATGATATTCCTGCAAAAAATGCATAATCTGAAGTTAATCATTAGGAGAAAACATAAAAAAAACCCAGTTGAGGAAATTTTGTAAAATAACTGGCCTGTAACCTTCAAAAATGTCAAGATCATGAAAGTTAGGGTAAGACTGAGAAACAGTTCCAGAGTAAGGAACATTAAAAAGACAAGATAACTAAATCTGATGTGTGATTATTTTAAAAATGCAAAGATATTATTGAGACAATTGGCAAAACCTGAATTGGATATGTGAAGATGAGATGGTAGAAATATATTTGGTCATTAAATATGAAATGTCTGATTTCAAATCAAAAGTTTAGTTTATTATATCTCAAACAGAAGCAGTACAATTAATCAAAGTATGCACTTAAACTATTGACACAGTTTTGCCATCTTAACAGTAGATTGTTTATGCTAGTAGCAAAGAAGCCTGGAGAGCGAGTGGCAATGAAATTATGAAAGGTGTTTTCCACAACTTTTTGAGAATTCAATTATTTTTCCTTGCAAGAAGTGGTCCAAAGCCTAGAAGAAGTGATAGTCAGTTGATGCAAGGTCTGGTGAATGCAGTGCATGACAGAGAGTTTCCAAGTCAAGCCTCTGTAGTTGAGCAGCATTGTTTGTGTGACAGGTGGGCAAGCATTATTTTGCAAGAGGATTAGCCCATCTCTATTTTCCAGTTTTGACTGCTTAATCACAAGCATCCCCATCATTTTGTCCAATTGGTTGCAGTAGACATCTACTGTGATGGATTGACCAGGTTTCATGAAGCCGTAGTGGATAATACTGGTGCTGGACCAACAAACAGACACCATTAACTTTTTTCGATGAATATTTGGTTTTGGACTGTGTTTTGGCACTTCACTGTTATCCAGCCATCATGCCGAATGCTTGCAATTGTCAAAAAGAATCCATTTTTCATCACACATAACAATATAGTATAGAAATGGTTCACCTTTACATCATGACAGGAAAGAAAGGCAAGCTTTGAGATGATTTCTCTTCTGGCGCTCATTTAATTCATGTGGTACCTGTCTATCCAGCTTCTTTACCTTGCCCATTTGTTTCAAATGGTCCAATATTGCTGGAATAGTAACACCAAAACTTGCTGCTAATTCACATATAGGTTGAGATAGATTCACTTCCACTATAGCTTTCAGCTCATCATTATCCACTTTGGTCTTAGGTTGCCCATGTGGCTTATTTTCAAGACTAAAATCACCAGAACAGAACTTCTCAAACCATTGATGTACAGTGTGTTCATTAGCCACATCCTTCTCACTTCGTGGATATTTCGAGCGGTCTGTGCTCCATTGGTTCCACGACATGAATTTTTGACTTATCCATGTTTTCACAAAAATTGCTTTAAAAAAAATTTGAAAGGTAATCACAAGCCAGGCCATGTGTTTGAGACTCAGGATATACCTTCACAATAAAAATAGAATAAGAAGTGTCAAAATGAAATGTCAGATAGCAACTGTCAAACTTAGTACCTAAGGAAATTGGACATTTCATACTTAATAACCTAAATATTAGTGTTAATTTTTTAGTTTTGAAGGTAATGGTGTAATTATCTAGCAGAACATCCTTGTTTGCAGTAACTAACCACTAAGGTATTTGAGTGTGAATGGGCATCTGATCAGCAAGTTACTCTCAACTGGTTTCAGAAAAAAATTTTTTTTCGTAATTATTCATAACTTTTTTGTTAAATTCGATAGTATTTCATGATAAATATCCTTAAGAAAGTATCTCCAATCACAACACTTTTGCTGGTTTGTTATTGGGTATGCCCAGTTATTTTAGGAGAAAATATACTGACATTCTGAAATTTACTCTTTTCTTTTCCCCTTGACCCTTGACTCAGATTTTTAAATATTATTTTATCATGTAAAACAACATCCTAGGAGAGTTTTTCTATACCTATTAACTGATGAATTTGTCCAAATCGAATTATTACCCACTAGCTAAAATACTTCAAATAGACTTGTGAAGGGCATATGGACATTTCACTTCCAAGTTTTTGCCTATTAAGTCAGAAAGGAAAACTTTCTCTAAGGTCCAGGCTTCATGTAATTTTAATAAGTCCTACCATGCTAACCTTCAACTAATACTTTAAGGCATTTTTATATCTGAGAATTCTTGAACTGCAACTAGTTACTGTCAGTCATCTGTTTGGTGTTGAACCTGAGCAAGGACTTGTTATCATTTACATACCTTGACATGTGAGTTTTTCTGCCTAAGTTGTAATTCATAGCAGTGACACATTTTGGAGTCAATATTATTTGAAAATCTTCCATGAGCAAAAGTTCCAAGGAAGAAGAACTGAAAAGATAAATGTACTTAAATTAATGATGTTCCCCAAGAAGATGATAACTTGATGTCATTCGGCAAGTTTGTGTTCACTTAGCATCTGACAGATTTAAATATGGAATGTCTCTCCTGCTTTATACCATAGAACATGCTATTTCGTTACATGTAGATAAACATAGTTTATTTGTATGTGCAAATCATTTTGAAATTTTTGGTCAGTGTGGTGTAGAATTATTATGAAAATTAACACAACAACCCAAATCTTCAAAAGTATTTGTGGGAGTAAGCATACTTGTATGCTCTAACTTGTGATGATACATATGTAAAACAATCCTACTGATTTACAGAACATATTAATAATATATATTTCTAAAACATCCTGGATTACCTGAAAATATTTAGAGTCTTAATTTAATTATGTGAAATGTTAAACCATTTTCTTATCTATTATATCATGTTTGTTGACTGCTAATTGTATACAAGACAGTATATATATGTCAGTATGTATATATGTCAGACAATATGTATATTCTGTTTATGGGAAATATTTTCCTCAGTTTACATGCAAAAAATATGTGTGTGCTTTACCTGTTCATTATAAAATTAATTACAATATAAATTAGTTTGGTGAAATAAATCTCTGAAATTTTCGTTATTTGCATGAGCAAAGATCAGGGATAATTAATGATTGGTTGAAAATTGTAAAGTGATTATTGGGCACTAACTATATCTGTTTTTCTTACTCTCCCCTAAAAGCCTGGGAAGTGAGGTGCTTTGGAGAGCAGTGCCATCTTACTCATCCTTCTTAGTTTTTTAGTTCTGAGGAACATGAGAGCATAATTGATCTAGAAGAGGATGGTTGCTTTATTTGAATAGAATGGGAATTTAAATTTGTATGTATTTTGTTGTATCATCCCCACCATCTGTTTTCTATGTCCCCTTTCCCTGCCTCCAGCTTTTGGTGACCACCATTTTACTTTCTATTTCTATGAGATCAACTTATTTAGATTCCACATATGAGTGAGATCGTGTGGTATCTGTCTTTCTGTGCCTGGCTTATTTAACTTAACATTATGTCCTCCAGGTTCATCCATCTTTTGATAAGAAAATTAAAAAGTTTTTCTTTTATAATTCCTCTGCCCATATTCCCATCCCATAATTGGTTTTGAAATAGCAACCATGGTTGTATTAGCACAGGATTCTTGAAGATTTTGTGACTATTGATTATTAGTATTAGACATGTCAGGGAAGCCAAAAGGTCTAAAAACTTAGATCCAGGGAAAGAAAGACTGGGCTACTGTTAAGGTACACATGCAGTTTTTATATTTCTATACAAATTTTGTAGTACAATAGCAAAGGAAAAGTTGTCCTTATATCAAGGCTGGGGCTAAGTGTGGTGGCTCACGCCTGTAATTCCAGCACTTTGGGAGGCCAAGGTGGGAGGGTTGCTTGAACTCAGGAATTTGAGGCTGCAGTGAGCTATGATCATGCCACTGTACTCCAGTATGGGCAACAGAGCAACACACTGTCTAAAAAAAAAAAAAAAAAAAAATGCTGAGAAGGCTGAGCAGTGACAGTTGCCAAAATTTTCAACATAATCCAAATTGCTGTTCTCAGAGCTGACGTGGAGTTTATAGTCTGATAGTGGGAATGAAGAATAAATAGGTGAAAAGAAACCAAGCAAAACGTATGCATTGTAATAAGTTGTAATAAAAAATGACGAAAAAGATAGAGATGAAGGTGGCTGTAACCCAGAAGAAATAAAAAGAAGAGAGAATACATTTTTAAGAATGAGCTGTGGAAGGAATGGTCGGGAATGTAGTGAGTGTTTCCTTGGGCACATGTCAGAGCTCCAGACAGGTAGGTGGGACCAGGTTCACCATAAGGGAGCAGAGGCAGGTGGCAGTGAAAATAAGCTTTGTTGTCTTTACACTTTGATGGAGGAGAACAGCCTTTAATGAAGTGGATCTTTCTTTACCTGAAGATTTAAAAATGTTTGAGTGCATTCTGTTACTTGAAACTCTCCAGTAGCTTTCTTTGCCACTAGAATATACTCCAAGTTCCTTACCATGGCTTCCCAGGCTCCGAATGATCAGGTTCCTGACTATTTCCTCAAGTCTCCTCTTGAGTCTCTCTCTTACTTCCCACACTTCGAGAACATTGGATGTCAGAGACATCTCCAGTGATACCAGGCTCTTTCCTGCTGCAAACTCTTTGTGCATCCTGTGTCTCCAACCTGGAATCTTTTCCTCTCTTTCTTCATGTGACTTTCTTCTCATTATCCTTTAGGTCTCAGTTAAATATCACATGGTCTGGGAGGCCTTTCCTAATCATGCTATGCAAAGCAGGGCCTCCCCTGCCTCTTGCAGATTTATTTTCTATGGTAGGTAGCCTCTTGCTTATTTATTCCGTAATACCTTTCATAACTTGTAAATATTTTCTTTATTTTATGTATACTATTAATATAAATTTGTTTTTTGTTCATTAATCTATTCCAACGGAATATAAGGTTCATGACGACAGTGTCCATCTTGTGTGCCAGGCAGTATCTGTCACATAGTATGCACCAACAGAGAAGAGGTAAATACGTGAAAGCAACCAGATTGCAGTTCAGTCATGGTTTCTGTGCCTGAAAATGAAACACCCCAGCACCATCATCTTGAAAAGCTTTTTCACCAGAGGCTGGGAAGGGAGGTGGGGATAGAGGATAAAGAGAAGTTGGTTGATAGGTGCAAAAATAAAGTTAGATAGAAGGAACAAATTCTAGTATTTGATAGTATAGTAGGGAAATTATAGATAACAATAAAATTTATTGTATATTTCAAAGTAGCTAGAAGAGAAGAATTATAACATTCTCAACATAAAGAAAAGATAAATGTTTGGGGTGATGGACATCCTAATTACCCTGATTCGATTATTATACATCATATACATGTGTCAAAATATCACATTCCTCCAAAATATCTATGACTATGATATATCAATTTTAAAAAAGAATAGTGGTTGCCAGGGGCTGAGGAGAGGGGAGGATGAGAAGTTAGTGTATAATGGGTACAAAGTTTCGGTTTTGCAAGATGAAAAGTGTTCTGGAGATTGTTTGCGTAACAGTGTGTATGTCCTTAACACTACTGAACTGTATGTACACTTAGAAATGGTTAAGATGGTAAATTTTATGTTATGCTTATTTTACCACAGTTAAAAACTTTTTTAAATAAATAAATTTTTTAGAAATGAAAAAAAGAACTTAGATCATCAGAATCAAATGTATCATTTATTTTTCTAGCACAAAGAACTTTAAAAGTCACATATTGGATGACTTACCAGTATTTTCATCTAAGCAAAAGTTTATCTATATGGTGAATATGCTAGATTATAGTTTTAAAAAACTTTCAAAAATCTGTTCATTCACCTGAGAGCTTCCTATTTAGTGGGAAGAAGTGAATTTGATGACAAGAAAATAAAGCAGTAATCATCAGTAAGACTAAGAATTGTTCAAAGAAGCAGAGGTAGGCATGTTATATGTGGCATATACTTAGATACCTAAAATCTACACAGTGACAGGGTCATCATAGTCAAATCTCATTTATTCTCGACATCTCAATATCCACAATGAAATTTAATCAACACAAATTGTTTATGTCATAATAACTTTTTGTTCTTTTTGTGCAATGTCATTGAAAATGTTTCAGGTTGCATTTTTTTCTTTACAAATACATGACATGCTTTATTAGATAATGTCACATAAGATTAGTTCATGTAAAGAATCCCACTGTTAACCTTGCCCTCCCTTTGAACTGCATCTGAAATAAAATGCTAAAACAGGGTCCTTGCTGGTTGGATTCTGAAGGAAACACAGAAAATATCTATTCATTGGGAGAGAATGACTGCATTTTAAATTTTGTGATCAATGTAAAGAGACAGATATTAAAAATTATATTTTTACTTTCAACCTTGCACTGTATAGTTTATTATTACAAATAACCATTCTTATAGTTTCTACTTTATGTTAATGTAATCATAATTTAGGTTTCTCTTTTCCTGTTAACAGTTTTTTAAATGCCAACCAAATCATGACCAACATATTTAAATAAAATGTGACCTCTTAAAATAACAATGTCAATGTTATGTAAGATTTATTTTTTATGCTGATAGAAACTAAACAATGAGAGGTATACAGGTGAGTGGAAGAAAAATTGTTGATAGGTTTAAGTAACTTTTTTGAGATTAATTGTAAAGATCTTTAAGTTTTATCATAAATGGGAGCTGCTTCTGGCAGGATTAAACAGTTGTGTCACAGACTTCTTTGAACTCATGTCTTTACTATTTTCCTTCTACCTTAAATTATTGTACTGAACATGTGTATATATACGTATGAATGAACATACATATAGTGGGATACTTGTAGTTTGCAGATATCCAACCCCAAACTGTAAAGTCCAATTGAGAAGTTTGAGGATCAGGTCCCTAAAAAGAAACACTCCAAGGGATTCTGAGACAATTGACCATGATCCACTCTGAGAAATCTTGTGGTAGGTGTTATTTTTGGAACAAGGAAATGGATCCTCAATCTTCTGATAAGAGGTTCTTGGAAGTTGGATCCAGGAATTTAGAAAAGCTGCTTTCCAATAACTCTGTGGTTCCAATTGTGACTTTGTTTCAGATACTCTTCCTCTCCAGATGTCTCTAGGATAAAAGTAAGGCTGAAGCTTCCTGTGTATTGTCTAGGTTATAGCTGTCAATTGGCTTTGGGAAGCTAACTGGAGGGCCTGACTTAGAGGACTTAAATTCTGAAAAGATAATGATACCCTCTCTTATCTAATAAAAAAGAGTTAGTTTTTCCAAAAGTCATAAAACTATATTCATGCAAAAATTAAAATAGCGACAAGTAGAAGTACCATTCGATCCAGCAATCCCATTACTGGGCATCTACCCAAAAGACCAAATGATACGGTATAAGAAAGACACCTGCACCCGAATGTTTATAGCAGCACAATTCACAATTGCAAAGATGTGGAAACAACCCAAGTGTCCATCAATACATGCAAAAATTAAAATAGCGACAAGTAGAAGTACCATTCGATCCAGCAATTCCATTACTGGGCATCTACCCAAAAGACCAAATGATACGGTATAAGAAAGACACCTGCACCCGAATGTTTATATCAGCACAATTCACAATTGCAAAGATGTGGAAACAACCCAAGTGTCCATCAATACATGTGTGGATTAATAAAATGTGGTGTATGTATAC
>NW_012137747.1:4340553-4497819 GCF_000956105.1 Propithecus coquereli | reverse complement strand
GCACATATAAGAATAACATCTATTGGATGTTGGGCAGGGGGGAGGGGGAGGGGGGAGGAGGGGACGGGTATTTTCATACACAAAGAGTGCAATGCGCACCACCCGAAGGATGGACATATTTGAAACTCGGACTTGGAAGGGAGGGGGGGGCAAGGGTAACATATGTAACCTAAACATCTGTACCCCCATAATATGCTGAAATAAAAAAAAATTAAAATAGCGTCGTAAAGACATTCCGATTGCAGAAAGTAAAATTGTGAGTAAATTCATCAAGGTAGAAATGTTTGCTTTTCTATCTCTATTTCTCTTTGTGTGTGTCTGTCTCTGCTGCCCCAGTTTTGCTGGTGCCCTTAATGCCTATGTACTCTGCTAACAAGTTAATCTCTCCCTGGGCTGACTGGCCATCCCGTTTCTTCTGATGTTTGACCTATTCATTCGAGATGGATAGGAGTGGTGGCATATGCATCAGCGATCACAGAAGGCAACAGAGAAAGGAAAGTCTGAGGGTACGTTCTAGGCAAGTGCTGGTCATCTCCACTGGGGTGAAGTTTGGGATGGGAGCTGAATGAAGCCAGTCTGGAAACTCAAGCTTCCCATTTGCCCACTTTTATTAGAGAGTAAATGGTGAAAGTGAAGAATAGGAACACATATTATCACTATTTTCTTTTTCTTTTCCTTTGAGAAATTTTAGTTCAGTTTTTAAGTATCAGAAACCAATTGGGAAAAGTGAAGACTGAAAATAAAAGGCACTGACAAAAGGAATGTTTTGTAAATTGTTTCAATTACATCTGAAAACCTTCTGGATAAAAAAGAAACAAACCATAATCCTGTTCTCATTTTGGACTTAGTTCACCATTTGTCTTATGCTTAAATTTCAATGGGAACATTTTTTTGCTCCTTAACTGTGAAGATATATATTCACTATTCCTCTAGAATTTTTGAGTCTAAGCAAAGTGTTAAATGAAGTGTTGAAACTGTAAAAGAACACAGGCTTTTCAATTCCTGTTTAAAACTCACCCCATTAAAGCACAGACTCTTCTACATTCACTGCAACATAAAGGACAGGAATGAGCTATTTCATTTGTCTGGCAATATTGGTTCTGAAGTTGGAGTTTTAAAGAAAAGGAAGTAATAGACATTCAGCTGAATTTTTACAGCTAGAGGATGGCCTAATAGAGTGTTTCCTTTTGCTTTTTAAGCACAAAAGAGCTGGGATTTAACTGCATTATAAACCGTTTCATCAACATATCCATGAAATTATGAGCGTCCAGGTACTTTGTTTTCTTCCTAAGATAATGTGTTGGAAAGTCAGCTGAAATTAAGAAAAAAAAAAGGGGTTGAGATGAAGAAAGAACCAACAAGTTAATATTTCTAGGGCAATAGAAAGAGACAATCATAAACAGAATCAGGGCTTTCTTTCCTTTGTCCTTTCCTTATAGGGAGGAACCTGTTGTGGAATGAGATTGGTTCTTTTGTGGAATCTTTAGTAAGGCTCTAAAAGGATAAATGGAGCAATGGGCACTAATGCTTCACTGCCTCAAACTAAATCCCATGTATTAGGGGGAAAATGGAAGAAAATCTTTTAGATGGACAGGAATTTGGAGTTGGACTCTGGTGTAAACACTTGGCTTAGAAAGGAGATAATGGAGGCCAGCATCACTTTCGTAGTCACTTCAAGAGTGATCCAGGACAAATATACAATGTCCACCCCCCCTTCCACCTGCTGCCCCAAAGGAAGCCTCTTTGGAGAGATGCGTTCATTTCTGTTACACAGCAGAGATAGATCTAGTTCTTTCCACATGCCATTTTCCCCAGTCCAGGCATTGGTAGTTTTGAATAGCAAACTGGAAGAAGTATGAAGGATGCCACAAGAGCAGTGTCCTTCTTTTAATGTACAAAACCTCATCTGTTCTTTAAGGCTGTTCATTGTTTAGCTGCAATAATGTGTGGTTAAAAGCTCAGATTCTTCAGAAAGAAAGTTCTACTGTTAGAGATATTTACTGATCATGCCATCCAGCATCTATGCAGCCTAATTCTGTCAATCACACCCTGGTCAATCACACTTCACTTAAATAATTCTCCACCTGCATTCAAACAGTGCTGCACCCTTGGCACCAGCCTTTGCCATTTAGTGCATGACATTGAGGAGACTGCAATGATTCCTTCAGGACAGGCTCGTAACCTAATTAAAATGAATGGATGAAACGAGGCTTTTCCCGGGACTGCTGGGCAAGACTGTTGCATTTTTCTGTTGGTCTTGGTTGAGCCTGGCTGTAAGGCTGGAACTTCTGGTGACAGTCTGACATCACAACAGAAAAGGCTGTTTGAGAAGAGCCAACTCAGAGACAGCTGGGTAAGGATGTATGCTGTATACTGATAGCGAGTTCCTTGTTAAATTCCTTCTGGAGCTAGCCCTAGCCATGTTCTTGGATGTTTTAATGATGGGAACTCATAAATTTCCTTTTTCTTTAAACTGGTTTTAGCTGGTTTTCTGTCATTTGTCAAAGAATGAAGCCTAATTGATACAACTGAGTTCTAATCCCAGATCAGTCACTTTCTACTTAGTGCCTTTGGACAAGTAATTTATCTTCTCTCAATATCTTACTTTTATTAATATTACTTGAAGAACAGCTGTGCTAAAATTATCTACCTGGTAAGTATTTTTGGAAGATTAAGTGAGGCTGTGCTTATCAAATGCTTATACTATAGTAAATGCTCAATAAATATTAGCTATTATTACCACACAAAAAATAAATTAAACTGCAACTTTAATATCCATGATGAAAAAAATATTTCTGAAGAGCTTTAAAATCTGAGTGTCCTTCTTTTGTCAATGTTACACAATTTCTTATAGTGCTGAAGTGTCATTCAAGTTCAAATCTCATTCTTTGTCTCTTATTTGATGCAAAGCCATAAATCTCTTAGGCTCAATAACTATCATTTTCATTCTTTAATTCCCAGCTTACCCCAATTTGATATAATGCTGAACTTAATGGAAATACGTAGCAACAAAGATATGTACTAATAGGATCTTGAGAAACTATGAGTCCCCCCCCCCCCAAATATTAGTATGTGAGGTAGATCAATAAGGAAATGATGATAGCAAAAATCAGAGTTCACTCATC
The DNA here is from genome assembly GCF_000956105.1 of Propithecus coquereli. Classification (NCBI taxonomy): domain Eukaryota; kingdom Metazoa; phylum Chordata; class Mammalia; order Primates; family Indriidae; genus Propithecus; species Propithecus coquereli. The sequence continues at coordinate 4,494,694 of NW_012137747.1, read as the reverse complement.
AGGATACATTCAGGAAAGAGAAATTTTGCCCTTTGTCTCTCTTGACAGAGGATGTAGACTAACAAAGGAAAATCAAGCGGTTGAGGTCTTCTCAGCATTCTCTCTTCCACCTGCTCCTCTTTGACTGTTCTTTCTTAGCTCTTATGTTTATATAGATGAGTCCAAGTTGTACCTCTCTAGGCTTTACCAATTTCCCCAGGCCCAGTCTGTCATATTTCAAGGTCTCCTCCAAATCTCTCTTGCTTCTTTCTCTTTTCTTATGGATATCCCAGTGGCTCAAACTCTGTTCTCAGAATATAACCTTATCTTAGGCATCCACTCAATTGCCAGTCTGTGTTATCCACCTGGACATCCATTGCTTCTTTTCAATACACTCTGTCAATGCTCTGGGTTAGGTCCTGATGGTTTCTTGCCGTAGATTTCTAACTACTTTCCTGTATACAGCCACTGCCTGTCTTGTTTATTGCCTTTCCTCCTCCTTTTTCACTTTTTTCTCCTTTCTTTTCTCTTTTAACGTATTGCTTCCAGACTTATGTTTCCCAGAGAACAATTTTTACAACATTGCCCCCTTCCAAGGGGGGTGGGCAACATTACCTTTGGAAGTGGCTCCCAAATTTTGGGTTTCATGTACCAGTGAAACAAAAATAAGTTAGGGAGCTTAATAGAGTGTTGCCAATTTTTATTTACAAAGCAATGACATTAGAACCTCCCACCAAACTGCCATCTACTCCTATCATCATTTTATAAAAACAATTGAATTTGATTCCAAATATAGGAAACACATAATCTCAAAAGAAAAGAACTTTTAAGATGACTTCATTTCATTTCGTTAAAAAAAAAGACCTTACAAATTGTTTTTATTTTTCTCATTTTTCCCTAGTCCAGGGAAAACTTAAACCATCACTGGCCCATGGCAAGCTTTTGGGAACCACCAACGAACAGAAGAAAATGAAATTTCTGAACATGTCATTTGAGACCCAATCCATTTGGCCTAAAGGAAACTTTTGTCTGTGTAGGCAAAATGTGATTTTTTGTTGTTTCAAAAATGTATTTTGAAAATTTCATTTTCTATGCTTTGCTCATTTCTTTCTTTCTGTCTGAATTGCACACCTCTTGATTATTCCCCTACCACTGACCCCTCAATTCACAACCTATTCTTATTGAGAACTAGCTCACGTCTCTCCCCATGACAATAATCGTCCCATTCATAATTAATCTCTGTTTTTGTTCTGTGATCCATTACACCTGGAACTTTTATACCTGTCATATTCTACTTGCCATGTGTTACAGTATTATTACTTACGCACAGTTTACTCTATAGGATGGAACTGTATTATATCTCTTAATGTGCTTATGAGAGTACTGTGTATAAAACAAATGCATAGTAAATACCTGTGGAATTTGATTGGAATTTGGAAATCTCAATTTTATAGGAAATGTAGTTTTTAGAAGATATAAAAATAACAGCACTCATAGTGTCTCTTTTAGTATCAATGGTTTAGTAACTGAAAACATTCCTGTGCCAAAGGAACAAGATAATACAGGGCTGAAGAAGCCAGACATCTGATCCCAAAGAGCCAACAAAAAGGAGTGGGAAAAGAAATAGTTATCATCCCAAAGGAAGGGAAAATTTAGAATCATGTGGTTATTTCTGTCTGGTTGGCACTGAATGATGTGAGCTGATGGTCACTGTGAAATCTTAACAGGGAGGTAGGTGGCCAGATTTACCTTAACTGACCTGCAGGCTGACATTCCTATGTAGTACAGCTTGCTGATTAGGAGAAATGCCAAGGTAAGTGTAGAAGATGAACAGGAAGACAAACAAAAGTCAAGCCACAGGGAGTGGGATTAAAAAAGAACAAAGCACAAAACCTTTTCCGAAATTCATTTGATTCCAACATATTTATTCTAAAAGGAAAAGTGCTTTGTCAGTGTGACTGAGAAAGGATTAGCAGGCTAAAGGTGTGTGAATGATTTTTCTCTCCTAAAAATGATATTCCTTGCCTTTTGTTCTGGTTCACTAGAAACAGTATAGTGCGATAAAGAAGTAGGAAAAAGAATGTGTGAGCCCATCTACCAAAAGGAAATAAATTCAGAGCTAAGACCATTTTTCCTCTGGCACATAAAAATGCTGTCTTTTCCAATTGCCATTAAATTAGAATCCTGGTAGACTTGCAGGAAGGTCTATCCATCTATCTACCTACCTACCTACCCATCTATCATCTATCTTTCCATCTATCAATCATTTATCTATTTAATTTTTTATTTGATAAATGACCTGTACTTTCAGCCAACTTGCCAACCTCACACTGAAACTCTATGAGACCAGAAAGCTGTCAGGATATTCCTCTGGGAAAAATGTTTCTTATTGTGGGATAGTCTAATTTGGCACCTGCTAATCAAGATTGTGGGTACCTGAAAGGTCCTAAATTAGTTACATACATGCTTAGAGGTGTCTCTACCTGATCACCCTGCTCCTGTAGAAAATGAAGAAGATAAATTTGAGAAAATCCATAGCATTTATCTTGATTCTCCATTGTGTGAATAAAAGGCTATGTAATAGTGATGTTTACAGCTTATGGTTTTAAATACTGTAGTATGCTTCACTGTGCTGGCAAATCATATCTATAATGAACTCACAATGAGTTGAGTAGGATCTGAACAATGTCATGGAAAATTGAAATTCTAACAGAGCCCAAGTATGTACACAGGCCTCAGAACTTTGTTTCTAGACACTTTCCTTTCTATTGAATCAAAAACTGGGTACCATATACATGGTTACTCCTTAACTCTTGTTTTCCATATAAACCATTCAATGATTAGGCTTAATTAAAAAGAAGTGCAAACTACATTTCTGGAAAATGCTGTAATTGATCATTTCTTATCTTTGTTATTTGGAATTTGTATGCTTATCTGTACTCCAAGTGGGTAAATATACATGTGTGTAGATTATAACGTGATTAAATTAATGCTTTTTCCCCCTATCATAACAAGTGAGACTAGGAAAAGTTATCAAGTCATGGATGTGTACTAGGGTTTAGCCCAGTTAAAAACCTTGTATATCAAACTCAATAGTGGGCTTCAGCACAAGACAGATCTCTAGATCTAAATTCTGACTTTACCACTTACTAGTTATGTAATCTTGTTTAAGACACAAGCTTTGGCAACCTGTTTCTTGTTTGACAAAGTCAGGATTATGAAACCTTCGTCATAGGGATAGTGTGGGGATAAAATGGGCAATGTGTAGAGCAGCTAATCTAGTAGGGGATCAGTGCAGCTCTCTCTCCCTGTATCCTCTTTCCATTCTCCTTTCTCATTCACAGTTTTTTGACTATGCCCCTCCCAGCGTCCATCTGTCATCCTCTTTAGGTCCTTCTTTACTTTTTACTGTTATCCTTTGATGCTCCAGTCTTTCTTTTTCCATGTCTTCAGCCTTTGTCATTTGTTTTCTGCACAGCAACCTGTACCTAGCTTAAATAATGTAAAACATGCTGCGTATTTAGAATAATGCCTGGCACATACTAAGCACTTAATGATTGCTATATACTAATTTAATTCTATTATTTGATGAATTTCTTTGCTTCTCCCAAATCTAACCCAACCATTATTCACCCCCACCTCCTGGATAGAATGCTTTCTCTTTCATGAAAGAAAAATGATTCTCCAAAAGAACAGGAGGATATAAAATAAATCATGTTAAATTAGAAATGAAATGACCATGTTATTAGTGAGCAGTTAAATACTTTTTGGATTTTTATAATTTTGAGGAATTGTTTTCTTATTTCATCATGTTTGAAGAAATTGGTAATGAGATAATTTTTTCCCTTGTGCATTCTATAAATATTCATTGAGCTCTTTCTGTGTATTTGGGGTAAAGAAAATTATCTATATTCATGTATACCTTTAAGAGATGGAATAAGAACAACCTGCCCCACCCAACAGACACACACCAGTACACCTCCTTCATCTGCATACTTTTGCATGAAAGCAGAGCATCTCCAGGTAGGGTGAAGGTATCAACACTGCTCGCTGATGAACTTATCAAGAATTTAATCAGAGCTGTTCTCCCAATGAGTTGGGCAGGAATCCTTTGTTTTGCTTGAATTTTTGCTTTAGTTCTCTGACTAAGCAGCCTTCTGAGGTCACTTTTTGTTCATCAAATTAGCTAAATTGTTACAGGGAGTGAAGAATCTCATCTCTTTAATCTATTTGTCCACAAGAGGTCTGACATACATATGATACTGCAGTTTTGTAAAAGGAAATTTGGGAATTGAGAAGTATCTATGTATTAGCATTTTAGGGAACTTGAAATAATTTTCTTCTGGAAACACACTTAATTAACTATAAACTTGTACAAGATGTGAGAAAATGTGAAATTGAGGAGACAAGGTTGGCTGTGGTACATGATTGGTGCAGTAAGTAAGAGCTCAGGGACTACTAGTCAGTCAGACATGCTTTCCTACCATCCTTGCTTGGTCACCTCACTAAATTCTAATGTGAGAATTCAATTTCCTCATTTGCAAAATTGGAATAGTAATAGATCCTAGTGGAGAAGGTTGATACAAGAATTATTTGAAGATAATAGAGATATGGCAGGCCTTAAGTGCTCAATTAACAGGTGCTATTATTATTATTATTATGATCTGAAAACAGGCAAAACATAGTGTCAGCTTCATGTAAAGAAAATCAAGCAAACATGCTTATGGCCTCTTATAAACTGAAACCACATAGGCTAATATTAATAATAAATGATTTGATATTCTTCTGATTTAATAGTACAAATGAAAACTAGTCTTCCTTTTTATTTTGGAATTGTATCGGTGGTAGAAATAATTCATTTTTCTAAAATTCTTTTTTTTATAGTGTACTAAAATGATTTTTTCAACATAGGTCTTGTAGAGTGTTAAATATTTAATGTATTTCTTATTCTGAAGAATAACTACTCTTACGACAGAATATTCTTTAGAAATTCGTTGAAAATAACTTCTTGAGAGTGGCACTGAAATCACACAGTACGTTTGTAAATGTTGACGCACATGGAGAAGATCTCCTTTCTAATCAACAGTGATGTTGCCTTAAAAAGCAATGAGATTAGAACCGGGGAGGAAGGATTCCTCCTGTCAGGACAATAGTATGTAACCCTGCTGCAGAAGACAAACCTGCAAAGGTTTGGAGTGAGGTATATAAATGTCTTTATGTTGACCAATCTAAATTTTCAAAGAAATTGTCTACCAACATTTTTGGAATTCTATGTACCTGGAAAAGTTCAGTTGTTTTATTTCATAACTCAGCAACATTCTCTTTACTATTAGTAAGATTACAAAGTTCAAAAGCCAGTAAAAAAGAAAAAACAGAAAGCCCATCTTTTCCACTCTGCCAATCATAAAATTTGTGGTTGATGGTTACTCTAACACTATGACAAACAGTTTTTGGTAAAGAGGCACGTGGAAAGATTTGTGGTTTATGCCTGCCTTGCACTCGTGGAAATGTTTCCACAAAATTTTACTAGAAAATGCCCTTTCCTAAGAAACAAATTAATTAAGGAAGGACCAGACAAATAAACTGCCATCCTTGAGATTGGAAAATACTACAGTGAGTGGCATTCCCTAAGTGAAGGTCTGGGCACAGCCCTGAAGACTAATGAATTACTTCGTCTCTTCCACTCTGAAGACACGTACTTTGATTAGTATCTGGTGCTTTTGTAAGGGCCTTACAGTTTATGGCTTCTTCTCTTTCTCTGAGACTTGGAAGAAACAAGAAATATTGGTCAGTGGTATTTCTCACAGATTATTTGTCTTCCAATTAACACAACTACAATTGACACTAAGCAATTTAGAGGAGAAAGAAATTTAACCTTCAAAAATTTCAAGGTACTTTACAAACTATATAATGTAGGTCCAGATATCACAATGATTGACAAAGTATTATCGGCATCACCATAGGAACCAGAAGGGTTATACATAGTCCTAAAAGGATCTGACACATTTTTCAAAAGACAAGCCCCACTGATACCACCTGCTGTTAAGAGGTTTCAGTTCTTTGGTGTTTGTTATCTATAGCAGCCCTTGATCTTCATATTTTAAAATTTGTTTCATTGGTGAGAGGAGCCAGGTCCTTTTCAATTGTTCAATAGTTTCACTGGTTATCTCAGCCTTACATATGACAGTTGAGGAGAATGTCTATTCCATTTGGTTTCTGGTATCTCTGTCGTTCAAGACCCCATGAATAATCACAGTCTAGCTAAAATGCTATCAGTGAGCCAGGGACACTTAAGGATAGGTCTGGCACTGCAGGGAAGGTTAGGATTGAATGCCAGAGTCCTATTGTAAATATCAGTGTTGCTTCTGTGCTGAACTTTCAGAAGTTTAGACTTGTACAATATCTGAAACCTTCTCCTTCAACTTTCAAGGTAAAAAGTCAAGGGCCTCTATTTCCTGGGCGCCATGATTCAGGAATCCAAAATGTATATTTGTCTCACCCCTACACCCCCACAAAAAAATTTGTAGGATCAGCTATGCTCTTCTGTGAATTCAAAGAATCTTGTTACAAAAGGCAAATATTTTTCTTTGGGTGAGTAAATAAACATCTGAGCAAATATCAGTTCATAATTCTTTTGGTGCTAAATTCCATGTGCTCCAAAGCTCTTTCTTGTGCTTGCGTAGAGAAGTTAACATTTTGTTTAGGCACTTTTTTTTTAAGTGAATTAAGGCAATAAAATTCACTAGACTGAGGTTTGATGAGACTAACTAATTAGTCTATAGCCATTTTACAGTCTGACTTACGCATTCTTGAAACTCTCACACTGCTACTTGACTTCATTTGGTGAAAAGCATGGGAGAATGTCCCCCTGATGTGGGAAGTGACTCTGAGGTCAGGAATATTCAGGCTATTTCATTTAGTGACACCAGTCTCTCTCTTTTGTTTTTCCCAGGCTTTGTTTTGAAAAATTCTAAGCCTGTGGAAACGTTGAAAGAATAGCACAATGAACACCCACATACCCTTCACCTAGATTCACCAAATGTTAATATTTTATAACATTTGTATGCTGTCTACCTACCTTCCTATTATCCATCTATCTACATAATAAAGATCCTCTCCAATTTCCTTTTTTTCTTGAGCCATTCGAAAGTAAACTGTAACATCATGTCACTCCACCTCTTAATACTTCAGTACTTATCACTCAAGAATAGACATTTTCTTACATTACCACGATATCATTTTTACTTCTAAGAGTTTAAAAAGGGACACAATATGCAGTAATATCTAATATAGAGTGCCTATTAAAATTTTTCAATTGTTCCCCAAATTATAATAAATTGTCCCCCAAATGAAAGCTTTTTTTAACCCAACCAAGGTTCTTATGTTACATTTGATTGTGATATCTTTTTAGTCTTCTTTAGTTTCTTTAGTCTTCTTCAATTTAGAACCACTTTTTTGTCTGTAATGACAGGAACATTTTGAAGAGTCTAGTCCAATTGTCTTGCCAATTGTCTTGCCAAATATCCCACAGCTTAGACTTTTATGATTGTTTCCTTATGATTCAATTGTAAATTTTTTTTGACAATATTACTACATAGGTGGTACTATATGCTTCCCATTTTGTCATATCTAGAGGCACATAACACTAAGCTTAATCATTTGGTTAAGGCAGTTTATGACAGATTTCTCTTTAATAAAGGTACTGTTTCTTTTTTGATAAATTAGTAAGTACTGTATAGGAGAATTCTTTGTTATCATGAAAGTAAGATGAGTATCCTGTTTCCCAACAATCTTTCAACCAATGATTTTAACATTAATGGATGATCCTTGCCTATATCAATTACTATATTATTGATTGCCAGCTGATTGTCTCTAGCTTTTATGTTTTCTATTAGCTCACTGAAATATAGAGATAGTCTTAAGTTTTGGAGTTTGTACCCATCCTGCCCTTCTATTATTGACTTGCTCAAATTTTACTTTTTCAGGTTGATCATGATTAGAGCCATTCTTTTTCAATATTCAATGAAGTTTAATCTTCATCCTTAAAATGATTTGGGGGCCCACTCTTAAAGAAGCCAGTGAGCAGAGCATGTATTGTAATTGCTACTTTCCACTGGTCTCCCGTCTTCCCTAATAAGTACCATATATTTATGTTAAGGACTGTATGTAAGTCGACATAGGAGTAAAGCTATAGCATATTGAAAACAAATTTATGTTTGAGTAGACTTTGAATCAGGTTTGTAATTTTTCTTATTCCACAGACAATGCTAGAAAACAATTGATGCAAAACTTTTTACTGTCTCAATAGTTCTCCGGCTAACTAAAATGGTTAAAAAAAATGTGCCACCCTATTTTGTGGTAATGGACATTGTTAGAATATAGAGGAAGACACAGTTAAGTCTAGCAGCATACAAAGTGATAATAACCATGAGATCTGGTACAGATCATGTTTCCTAGGAAGCAGATTCTAACACAGAGACCAGTATGCCGGAGAGTTTAGTAGGTAGTGCTCTCAGGATTAACACCTGTGGCAGAGGGAAGACAGGGAGAAGGGAGGTTGTGGTGCAGGTCCACAAGCCTTCGGCTGATCTCATGGGGAGCTTGGAAGCTGGGTTGACTCTTCAGAGTTGTCGCCATTTGAGGCAGGGGGGCAATGTCTTCATACACTCCAAACATGCTCTCCCCTTTACCCCAAAAACCAATCATTTGATGTAGGCCACCCTTGGGAAAGGAACATGACCTTGGACAAGGCATCTCCCTTCAGCTGAAGGCAATTCCCGAAGGCGGCTGACAGCAACAGCAGTAGGAAAGATTCCTTCAGTCCAAAAAGGAAAATCTAAGTGGGCAGCACAGCATCCTCTACAAAGATGTAATGTCTAGTTGTTATTATAAATCATTTTACTACAGACCATGGGCTTGCAAGGTATAGCCCAGGATTCAGATCTAGGCTGCCGCGTGTTTATGTAAATGAAGTTTTACTGCCATGCTCATTCATTTATGAACTGTCTATGGCTAATTCTGTGCTACAACGGAGTTGAGTTTCGACAGAGACCTTATTTGGGCAGCAAAGACTAAAATATTTACTATCTAGCCATTTACAAAATAAGTTTACTGACCTTGCTTATATCTCAGATTTAGAAATGAATTAATTAAAAGTACATTATATTACACATGCAAAATTGATTGGGGATTATTAACCGGACACAAGTGGAAATTTTTGATAAATAGGCTTCATTGAAAAAAATAACGAATGGGAATACAATTGCTGGAGATTTTCATGGAAGCAGAGATTAAAGGTCATAGTGAAAAAAGTGATTTGAGGTTGGTAAATCCGGGGTTAGGCGGTGGAGAAGAATAGGGGCAGGTGGTTTATTGTGGGAAGGCAAATTTCCTATTCTAAATATTTTTACGTGTTTGTTGTGAGGATATATGTCAGGAAAAGTCTCATAGTCTCATTTGTTATAGAACATTGAGTGTTCTTCCACTTTGGAAATAGAATGGACACTTACAGATTTTTTTTTTTTTAACAAAAAACCCATTTTCCTCTTCACATGGGGGAATGAATAAATGAGAACATAAAAGGAGAGTATTTCCTTCTTTACCTGCTTGCACTTATGCTTTCTACAGAATCGCCATCCATCCATTTCTTACTAGGCAAAAATCTTTGACTCTGCAAAAATCATGTAGGTTGACCTGATAAAGTGGAAGTTTTATTAATATAAATTTATTTTTTATTACAAACTTATATGATTTGCTTATTATTAATTCAAATTGTGAGTCCCACAAGCTTTTTTTTTTTTTTTTCAGAATCACCTGGAGTACCAGTAAGCACAAGCCTGATCTAATGAAGGTAAGAATTCGATATGGGGTTCCCAGATGGAATTTGCAGTTATACCTGTCCCAACACCCAACTTACAGTTGAATTTTATTTGGTTGTTCACTATGTAGAAAATAGTGATTTAAATAAATAGTTGTAAAAGATAGCAGCTTACTGTGCAATCTCAGGATGTTTTTAATGAACTGCATTGTAAACTTGAAAAGGATGTAAGTGATATTTTCCCTTTGAAGTTTCATGGAATAACAATTATTTCAAAAATAGCTTGCATTCCTTATGAATCAATGTCAGTTGGATTAGAAGTAATCATAACCTAAAATGATGGTTAGAGCTAGTTATAATATAATCTCAATGATATATTATGAATTTGTTTATTGGTGGAAAAGTGACATAAGCAGATATACCTAAGCCTGGCCTGGCACATCATTTAACTTAACCCACATTTGTTGTCATAAAAATGCACAGTTTTTGCTTGAATGAGCCTGATTTTGAATAAGACTAGTGCAGAAATATAATCTCCCTGTTCAGTGCTATATTCAAATGGAAATAAAGAGAACACAGGAAAGCTCCACATAGAACTACCGTACCAGGCAGCACTAATCAAAGCATTAGAGATTTCCTAGGGGTTAAAAGCCAAAGACCTACTATGATCTTCAGGCCTCCATTCTCTCTCTGGCCTCATCTCTTTCTGTCTCCTCCTTGGCTGAGCGGTGCTGGCAGCCTGGCTGCTCCCTCACTCTCCTGACGCAGGGGGCTATTCCTTTGTGTTGCTCCCGACATCCTTTAAATCTCACTAACTGCCACCTTCTGAGACAGACCTATTCTAACCATTTGATTTATTTTGTAGCTCTCACTTAATTTTTCTCCATTGCCTTTATAGAATTTAAATATACTATATAACTTACTTATTTTGTCCATTTTTTGCTACCTCTGCTAGAATGTAAATTCATGGGGGAGGGCAGGGATTTTTGTCTGTTTCTGTTCATTCCTGAATCCTGAGTCTTTAGAACTATTCTCCACATATAATAAGCACTCCATGAATATTTGTTGGATGACTACATATATGTCTGAATAAAGATATATACACATTGTATCTATAAAATATACAACATATATTTTAAAAAGGGAAATTCAAATAAAACTTTTGCAGACCCTCTGAGGGCTTTGTAGAACTCTAGAGTTTTACAAGCCCAGTTTGAAATCAATTGCTAACGTCTTTGTTGTTTCTCATATTTCTAGCAGTTAAGAATGATGTGGGGAAGCCCGGGAGTGAGGATGAAAAAATACACTGTTGACATCCATTCAAACAGAAGATATCACAAAATATATAACTGTTATGAATTAATGTTCACACCTACCTATTTTATTCAGTTCCAAATGTAAATAAAAAATTTTAAACCACTTTATTTCTCCCTCATAGACAATTTCTGGCTGAACTATTAAGAAATTAATAGAATTGTTCCCTTTTTAAGCTTTATATAGCTCATTAGAACTGGAAAAGCCTTTAATGGTCATCAATTACAAATGCCTCATTTCCAGGTGAGAAAACAGAGGCCTCAAGAAGTTGTATCTTCACCTTTGTCATCTAGCTTGATTAGTAGAAAGTAACCAGGATTGAAGCCAGATCTTCTGCAGCTCAGTTGTGTTCTCTTTCTTCAATCCATGTGTGAAATGGCATGCTCTATGATAAAGCAACATGAAGTCGTTTAAAAATAGGATAAGAGCTCACCAGTGTGTGAAGAGATGGTTTAAAATAGAATTTCACTAGAGCTAGAAGGTGAGTCTTCAATCCAGTTCCTCCTGATGAGGAGGCAGAGAATACAACTCAAACTGTTTTCTCCACCATTGCATTTAGCTTGGTAGTGAGTGCGCTAAGAGCTTGGCACTCTTTAAGAGAGAAGTGTTGCCAAGGAAGAGAGAAGCAAGCAAAACTTGTAAAAAGAATTGGACTTAAAAAGGGAAATATCGTGTAATTTTCTTTTTTGTTGCACCAAAGAAAGCATACTGATAAGACAGAATTAATAGCTTGTCAGCAGATAAGCTCTCTGATACACATGAGTAAAATCTTTGTGTTGTGGAATAGTGCTTCGGAGCTTGTGAAATTTGCAGGAGACCTGCATAGGATTTTGTTTAAATACAGTTTTAAGATTAAATACTCTTTGTTTTTCAGATTCTCATTATTTTAATTCTTCAAAATAGGTAGAAAAGAAATATAAAATGTAGATTTTTCTCAGTGGAATCACTATGTAGTTTTAGTTAGGAAGAAAATAAATTTTTTTAAATGAACATTCAGATCCAGAGGTTTATTTAACGTTATAAACTCCATATTTTGATATTTAAATATTTTGTAGAAAGGCTAAGCTAACAGAAACACTACAAATGAAGTCTAACTTTATGAAGATCTGATCCCCTTCATATTAATATGTTGTCTTGGCACAAGTCTCTCTGGAGTGTGAAGGAAAGCCTCAGAGACTGCGAGGATGTTTGGAGGATGAGATAATAACCAAATTTGTGTGGTAAATTCCCTGCACTTGGTCTTTCTGTGTCATTAGCTGACAGCTAATGTCCAGTCAAAAATAAAAATGCATTTTTGTTCATATATATTTAAATAATTTTAATGTTTTCATATTTGTTCACTTTAAATACTATTTTCATTTTACCTTTCTATCTTTCCTCACTATTTCTTTTCCTAGGGAAATTAAAACAGAAATAATTCACAAGAATGTACAAGCAATATAAAGAATGTAAAAATGCAAAAGAATATGTAGTAAACCGAATATCTCCTCCTGGATCCCACCTTTTGCCCAACCTCACTCCTCTCCTCAAACCTCTCCTTTCTCATTTAGTTCTCAGAAAAGCAACCATCTTTAATAGTTTTGGCTTTTTTACTTCCAGTGGTTGAATTCTGAAATGAAAGGGAGAAGGAATGAAATATGAAAACAGACCATTAGGAGTCTAGATGTAGATGCTTAGTATTCCCACTGGAACTCCCATACTGCCATTGGAAATGTAAAATTATGCAGCTGTTTTGAAAAACCATGTAACATAATTTACTAAAGTTGACTTAGGCATATAACATGAAATGTTTGGGATCAGGAATGAGACAAGAATGTTTGCACTCACCACTTCTCTTCAACATTGTACTGCAGTTCCAGTCAGGGCAATAAGGTTAAAAAATAAAAAATATAAAATAAAAAAGCATGATTGGAAAAGAATAAATAAAACTGTCATTATCAAGAGATGATATATTTCTGTATGTAGAAAACCCCAAACATCTATAGAAATGATTCATATAAAAATCAATTTTATTTCTATGCACCAATAACAAACAATATAAAATTTAAAAATTAAAAAAATTAAAAATGTCATTTATAAATAGCATCAAAATGTGTCAAATAGTTTGACAAATCCTCAAGGATGAAAAGTACAAAACATTTATGAGAGAATTATAGATGATTTAAATAAATGGAAGGTTGTACATATTCATTGACGGAAAGAATCAGCATTTTAAAGATTTCAATTCCTCTGGACTTGATCTATAGATTCAGTGCAATTCCAATCAAAATCTCAGTAGTTTTACTTTGTGGAAATTAAAAAGCTGATTCTAAAATTTGTGTGAGACTCAAAGGACCAAAAATAGCCATTATAATCTTAAAGGAGAACAAAGTTGGTGGATTTACTTTACTGAATTATCAAGGCTTAATATGTAGTTAGAACAATTATGGTATTAGTATTTTCCAAAGTATAAACAAAAAGCCCGGAAACAGACTCATATATGGATGACAACACAGGGGCACTTCAGAGCAGTGGGGGCAGAATAGTCCTTTCAGTAAATGGTGCTGGGTCAATTTAATATCTGTATGGGAGAAAGTAAAAAACCTGGACCCTCACCCCGACCCTACTCAACACACAAAAGCAATTCCAGGTGGACTGTAATTATAAATATGAAAGGTAAAGAATAAGGCATCTACAAGATAACATATACAAGTATCTTTATGACCTTAAGTATAAGCAAAGATTTGTTAAAACACAATGCACAAATCACTAACCAAAGTGGAAAAGATTGATAAATTATAATACATTAAAACAAGAAACAACTATCAAAATACTCTCTTCATGGACTGAAAAAGCAAGCCCACTGCCTATGCTTTTAAAACTCAAGATCTGTTGTTGTTTTAATTCCATAAACACTTATTTTATGTATATTTTTAGATGAGATGTTCCCTTACATTTATCTGCAAATGTTACTTATACTAATTTTAAAAATGGCTTCTGTTTTTTCTTGGATTTTATTTCTTCTGTTTGCAGAGTTTGTTTCTTCCTTTCGCTTTGTTAGTTTTCTTCAAATATTTGATGATTATTGCTTGTGAGTCCATTTCATGCTGGTATTTAAACTTCTGTTTTCCCATTTAGGAATTAGAGAAACTTCCGATTAGAAGAATTTTCCTTCAGTTATTGTGAGGGAAGGTTGGTTTGTGCCACTGGAGTGGGTGTGCAGGTGGTGTGTCTGTTCAGTCTGTGGACACTTCATCCTCTTGGGAAATACTACCAACCTGGAGCATTCCTCTGTCTCTGCAACCCCATTTCTTGCATTTGTTGCTTTAGTCCAGAAGTCAACTAATTTCAGCATAAGCAGAAGGGAGGGAGGTGCTGACCTGCCGTGTAGCCACTTGTGCATTCCCCAGTTTCCCTCATGATCACCCCCAAGACCTATCTACTTCTTGGACCTCTTTACTGTTAGTTTGGGGAATCCTTCAAACGTCATAGAATTCTTCTCTTTTCCATATTTTGGACTAAGCTTTCCTCATCTGCATGGCTGGTTTCAGGGGCATGTGACCTGCACAGTCCCACAGGCTTCTGTACTCCAAAGGGTCCTGCACATGGTTTAATGTTCTCCTGTGGCCCTCTTAAAATTCTTAATGATTTGTTCCCAACCATGTTTGGAAAAAAAAAAAAAAAAGGAAAAACATTCTTAATGATTTTTGAACAAGGGTGCTGGATTTTCATTCTGTACTGGCCCTTGCAAATTGTGTAGCTGGTCCTCTAAATCTGATATCTCTTTCAATAAATCTTAATTCCTTAATAGCTTTCAGAATTCCTCAAACATTTTCATCTACTATGGTAATTCCTATATTTAACGAAATTAATCTTTTTATTTTGTAAGCTTTATTGAAGTACAAAATTTATTCATTTTAAGGATACAATTCAATGGTTTTTAGTAAAGGTACAGAGTTGTGCAACCATCATCACAATCAAGTTCTAGAACATGTTCATTGCCTCAAAAAAACTCATGGGTCCATTCGTAGTCACTCCGTGTCTCCATCATCAGCCCCATAACTTTTTCCATTTAAAATATATTTCCATACGTGAATTCTTGGGATTTGCATGTATGGGAGGGGGGAATTCTAGATTCCCCTTTAAGGAAGTTAGAAGAAGGATCTTGAAGAGAATGATAGTCCTCAGAAGAGCACCGTGTGAGACCGTCAATCTGAACAACAGTGGTCTTTCTCTTCCTTTCCTAGGTAGTTGGTGAGAGGCCATTGTTCTGTGAACTCAAGCCTGATGACAGATAGTGAATAGAATCTGTTTGGATTTAGGCACTTCTATTTAAATAAAACCTGTTTCTCTTAGTTTTATTTTGGATCTTCAACAAATAAGAATTACTTGAAAATAATATGACCATACTGTAAACTCATACATGAATATGTTCTTAAAGTCAATAAAACATTAATTAGAGACATACAAAGCAAGCTTTTTATAATCATCATCCTTTTGATTTATCTCAAATAATGTTTACTTTTTCTGATTATAAAATTTCTAAAAGGTTATATTTATAGAATTGCAAAATATAGATTGGTATATAGAAGAAAATAAAATCTCCAATTACTACAACACTGTTTCACATTTTTCCTAATGTTAATATTTTTCTTTGCAAATATGTGTTTATCTAGTTAGATGTTCTTTTTTCTTTTTTGTCCAAAGTGGAATCATAACAGACACACAGTTTTTTGCTTGTTTTATATGTATGTATGTGATCATTTACACATATTTATACACGTTCTTCAAAAAAATAATTTATCTGTGTGGGTGACAGCTGACCTACGCAAAGGAAGAGCCTAGGAGAAGGGTCTCAAATACTGGACTGAACTCAGGAGTGATTAAATACCTGAGTGTGATTTGAAACTTTCTAGATGATGCTGTAGCAAGGAGACTGAAGAGAACAGAAATTCTCCAGACCATTTTATTACAGAACTCTAATAATGAGTCATGCTAGAGAAAGTGGAAGCTTCTTTTAACTAATTTACTTAGGCAGATTAAAATAGCTTCCATTCCTTAAAAGTGAGTACTTTCTACATATTTCTTAATATGTTTATACTATAGTATATATTTGTATTGTTCTGCCCCAAGAGATTGTTACTCCCAAAGGTGAGATCTGTGCTTAGTGCAATTTCTAGCCCAGAGTAGGTGTTTAATAAAAGTTTATTGATGAGAGAATGAGGGATAGATGAGAACGAATTACTGTTTTTGTTCTTAATCACTATTTAGGCCTCTGAGTAAGTCCACCAATCTCACCGAATGCAGAAAGCACATAGATACGTAATTTAATTAGTTAAGTCCTATAAAGTCATATAAAATCACTTGGCAAGGTGCCTAGCACATCATAAGCACTCTATAAATACTAGCTATTACTATTAATAAAAATAATCTGCCTCCATATGGTCAGAAGCAGAGCACCTGCAGCCAGGAGCTGTAGTGGTTGCAAATGGTTAGAAATTGTGGCGCCAACACCCAGTGATAGGCAAGGGCCCTATGTAGCCTGGTTTTTCCAATTGGAAACATGCTTGGAGTGCCCCTCCGGCCAACTTTCTTTTCATCTACAGATATATTATTGAAAATTGTAGCTCAGTCCTGTCAGTCTAAATTACATTAGGAGGATTAGGAGATGCTCTGCAAGGAGAAAACAGAATTTGGCAATTTGATTTCAGGAAGACTTGAAAGGTCAGAGATGGAAGGCCAAGGTGGATTAAAAAAAAAGGCTGTGAGCTTCTGCAGTGAGAAACAACTATTCAGAGCAAGAATGACAGTTATGGAAGTTTAAGTATAATGCCTTTAGTAAGAATCATCAACCATGGTAGATGTTTGTCTATTTGAGGAGGTGGGAGCTACTCTGAATTGTCTAAAAGGAATGCAGTTTGTTAATTTAGCTTTTCTCATATGATTTCCAGTTAAAATAATTTTTTGGCTAATCAAAACATTTTTCCTTATTTAGTAAAGCTAAAAAGCTATTTTGATTCCCCCTTAGTGTTTCTCATTATTTTTGTCAACTATTATCCAAACTGCTTTTAAAAACAGTGTTAAAATTTCACACTTTAAACAAAATATGTTGCCTTCTTGTAAACAATTCACAATTATGTAAGATTTAATGAAATAAATACACATGTGAGGTTTTTTAGAATACCTTTGTGCATAGTCACTTGTTTGTTTTACTACTAGTTTTCATGTCATGTTTTGTTGGCTATTTGCAGATGAAAGGTTTTTATTGGTTTTGTTTTGTTTTTTAACCCAGCTATAGTTCTGAATATGTAAATATTTGAGCTTGAAATACAGCTATGTATTCTTGCTCATTAAGTGGTTCATATTTTGGTCTTGATGTCTGATCTTAGATGAGCTAATCAACATATCTGAGCTGCAATTTTCTAATTTATAAAATGAAAATAATGGTAACCTGCTTATAGGGTTCTCGTAAGGATTAAGCAAGAAAATAAATGTAAGTGATAAGCATAGGACTTGGTACATAGGAAATGCTCAACAAACAGTGTTTTAAAAAATTTTTATTTGTGTGTGAACGTGAGAGACAATGTAGCAGGCATTGTTTTTCTGACAGATGTTTATATGACTGTGCAGGAAGATTGTAAACATCTGTGCTTTGGTTACCATTTCCCTGATTTATTTAACCACGTGGATTTTGTCGACTATTTTCAACTAATTAGACACAGGCAATGTCATTTACCCTGCACAGATGGTTTCTTCAATTCATCAGCAATGCCTGGGTGGGGCATCCCCTGGGACTGGGCAATGCTAAAAGTTAGAGGCAAGGAAATCTGAGCTTTTGTATTTTGAGTCTTCTAGGGTGCTTCTAAATTCGTATCTGCCTCTGTCTTGATGCTGGAAAAGTTTATCTTTCAAAATGTATTTTTCTTAGATAGTACCGTCAGGACTGCCTGACTCATTAGGAAATGTTCTGAGGCTGTGATAGGAAGGAAAACAAGTAGAAAGCTTCAGAGAGTTAAAAATCACAATTTCATACCTGCTCCAATGTTCATTTTTATTACGAGAACATTAAGTAAATGTTAAGAGAGAAGATTGTTTTTGAAATAGCTTTTATACAAACGTGTTACATACCCATTGTAGACAATTCAGAAAACACAGAGAACAGAATTTTCTTTCTATAATCCTTTCACCCAAAGATAACTACCTTTTGACATTTTGATTACAGCTTTCATTCTGATTATTTTTGTACATACGTACATACATCTACTTTATATGCATATATACATATATGTGTATTTTACAAAAATGGAATCACATTGCAGGGTTTTGTAACCTGCTTTTCCTACTTAGTGAGGTATTCCTGAAAATCTTTTATATCATTTTATTGTTCTTTTACAAGACTGTTTTAAAGATGGAAGCAATTCACTGCAAAAATAAAATATTATTTATTTCCCTAATCCCATAATTTTTGAGAGCTACTTTGTTTTCTTTTTCTTTTTTATTTCAAAATATTCCAGGGCTACAAACGTTTTGGTTACATGGATTGCTTTTGTACTGCTTCAGTCAAAATTGTAAGTGTGCCCATCACCCAGATAGTGTACATTGCAGCCATCAGATATGATTTCACCCATTCCCTCCTCCAGCCTCCCGCCTGCTTGATTTCTGTTGAGTTTTATTTCCGTCTTTGCACATGCATGCTGATCTGTTAGTTCCAATTTAACAGTGAGTACCCGTGGTGTTTGTTTTTTCATTCTTGTGATACTACTGAGGAGAATGGTCTCCAGTTCCATCCAGATTGTCGCAAAGGATACACTAATTTTTTATGGCTGAGTAGTACTCCATGGTATACATATACCACATTTTATTAATCCACTTATTATTCAATGGTCATTTGGGTTGATTCCACATCTTTGTGATTGTGAATTGTGTTGCGATAAACATTCAAGTGTAGATGTCTTTTTTATAGAATGTTTTTTTTTCCTTTGGATAGATATCCAATAGTGGAATTGCTGGATCAAATAATAGTTTTACTTTTAATTTTTTGAGGTATTTACATACTATTTTCCATAGAGGTTGCACTAGTTTGTAGTTCCACCAGCAGTGTATAAGTATTCCTTTCTTTCCACATCCACACCAGCGTGTATTGTTTTGGGACTTTTTGATAAAAGCCATTCTCTTTGGGGTTAGATGATATCTCATTGTGGTTTTGACTTGCATTTCTCTGATGATTAGTGATTTGAGCATTTTTTTTCATATGTTTATTGACCATTAGTCTATCCTCTTTTGAAAAGCTTCTGTTCATGCATTTTGCCCACTTTTTAATGGGGTTGTTTGATTTTTTTTCTTGCTGACTTGCTCGAGTTCTTTGTAGATTCTGGTTATTAGCTCTTTATTGGATGTATAGCATGCGAATATTTTCTCCCATTCTGTAGGTTGTCTATTTGCTCTGTTGTTTTTTCCGTTGGCTGTGCAGAAGTGTTTTAATTTAATCAGGTCCCATTTATTTATTGTTATTTTTCCTGTGTTTGCCCTTAAGGTCTTCTTCATGGATTCTTTGCCTACGCCAACATCTAGAAGAGTTTTTCCAACATTTCCTTCTAGAATTCTTGTGGTTTCATGTCTTAGATTTAAGTCTGTTATCCATGTTGAAACAGTTTCTGTGAATGGTGAGAGAGATGGGTTCTGTTTCAATCTTCTACATGTGGCTCTCTAATTTCCCCAGTGCCATTTATTGAATAGAAATTCTTTATCCTGGTGTGTATTGCTGTCTACTTTGTAAAAAATCAGATGGGTGGTGTTATATCTGGGTTCTATATTCTGTTCCATTAGTCAACATCTCTATTTTTGTGTCAATACTATGCTGTTTTGGTTATTATACACTTGTAGTATAGTTTAAAGTCTGGTAAAGTGATACCTCCAGATTTGTTCCTTTTGCTTAAGGTTGTTTTGGCTATTTGGGGTCTTTTTTGGTGCCAAATGAAGCATAGAATTATTTTTTCTAGATCTGTGAAATATGGCATTGATATTTTAATGAGGATTGCATTGAATTTGTAAATCACTTTGGGAACTATGGACATTTTAAGAATGTTGATTCTGCCAGTCCATGACATGATATGTTTTTCCATTTGCTCATATCATCTGCAATTTTATTCCTCAGTGATTCATAGTTCTCTTTGTAAAGATCTTTCACCTCCTTGGTTAAATATATTCATAGACATTTCATTTTCTTTGTAGCTATTGTGTTTTCAATCTTACTGTTATTATTAAGAAATGACTCATAAATAGTACTTAGCTAAAAACGAAAAGTTTGAAAGGGATTAGGTGAGCATGATATCCAAGCTTTCTATTCTGGCAAGGTAATCCCTACAAAAATGATTGCATTTGAAATCACTGAGCATTAGAGAACAATATAGGACAATTTAAAAAAAGTTTTTAAGGCAAAATACATGAAAGCCAGAAGTTACAACTTTCTCTCTCCACCCCCCACCTCATGGGTAGTGACAAGAAGAAGCTGATGTCCCGCAGGGCCAAGTCTTCGTGGTAGTTCCTGCAGGATGTCTTTGAAGTCAAAGTCAGGTCAATGGAGTTAGACAGAGAGTGGTGGTGGAGGGACAAGAAGCCAAGAAGGTTGGGGAATTTGTAGCTGAGTCTATAAATAAAGAGGATTGATGGTGGCTGAGGACAGAGGGAGGTCTTACTGAAAAGAGGATGATATGGTCTTAGGAAAAAGGAGTTGAGAAGGCTGTGTCTTGAGATGTTATCCCAATTATCTTTGCACGGCAGTGTTGGTCACTTAAGAAGACCTTGTCAGTGTTTGTTAAATGAAGCAAAAAGCAGTTTAATTGACAGAGGAGATTCTACCACAAAGATAAACATTTTCTATTAATATCAATCTTGCTTTCCAACGGCTTCTGTTGCACAAAGGATAAAATTTAAAATGTTTTCCATATCTCTCAAGGCCTAAGCAATCTGGTCCCTAACAAATTCTCTGATCCCAGCTCTTACTCTTCATCCTTCATCACTGTCACTCTCCCCTATCCTCCAATATGTTTTGGTTACACAGGGCTTTTTTTCTGTTCCATAAACATGCCAAGCTTGTTGTGGTCTTAGGGTTTTTGTTCTTGCTTTTGCCTCTGTTTGACAAATTCTATCTGTAGAGCTTCACATAGAAAATTTTAGCAAAGTGTCTAATGTATGGAAAGAGTCAGTAAGTGTTACTATTTATAATACCATTCTTCAGAAATTCTCTTGTTCTTAGAATGCCTGATTGTTCTGGATTTCCTCATTCACTTTGGCCTGCTTTTCAGGTAAAAGATGAATGATAATAATGTTCTCCATGGGGGAAAAGATGGCAAATGTGTTTGCATCGGTCAAGATAAACTTGTTATGCTGCAGTAACAAACAGTCCCTCAAATCTCAGTGGCTTCAAACAACAAAGGCGTATTTTTTGCTCATGCTACATGTCCAGTGTGGATTGGTAAGACAGTTCTTCTCATTGTAGAGATGCTAACATTTTATGCTATCGCCAACTCAACATGAGGTTTCAGGGTTTTCCATGTCAGAAGAAGGTAAGAATAAAGAGTAGAGAATTGTCAACTAAATGGTTTATCCCACAAGTTACACAAATCATTGCTCAGATTTTATTGACCCTAGGTCTGGATCTGTTGTCTCCTGTCTTCATTTTCATCTTTTTATTAGGCCTTGATGGCAAGGACTATATTTTTTATTGGGGTTTAAAAAATAATTTGGGGGTGCTTTTAACAAATCAGATCCCTGGGTCCTACCCTCTGAGATTCTCATGTAGTTGGTATGGGATGGGGAGTGGTAATCAAGGTGTTGGCATTACTTCTAGTGACTCAGTTGTAGGTGATTTGGAGGCCACACTTAGAGAACCACAACTTGGGAGACTAGAACAATGGTTGGTCTATTGTAAGTGCTTGCTAAATATTTTTTGATTGCCTATACAATTATGCTTCTCTTATGAATAAAGATTTAAAAGAACAAATCAGTAATTTAGATGAAAAAGAATTTGTATATGCTGAATTGCATTAGGAAGAAGAGAAAGGCTCACGTTTTAGCCATTTAGTCTAAAATAACTTCCACTTTCTGGGAGGAGGTGAGGCTGGGAATATCTTTCTTTCATTTAGTGCAGCTTGATTCACATAGCATCCCCGTTATGTCGTGTCTCTTGTTCAGGAAGAAGTCATAAGTCTAAGGATATTTAAAAAAGAAGTAGATGAATCCTTTAATTTATTCCATTTGAAATAGACTATGAAGAAAGCAAACCTAATCTCATGTAATTAGAAGAGATTTTAATCTTGTGAACCACAGTCTACATTTCTTTGACAATGACAGATAATGGCCCTCTTTTTATGTTGTATTGAAAAACCTAATAGCAAATAACTTTAAAATCCCAACTAACTGGCAACTAAGCTCTTTGTCATTTATCTCTGTAGTGTTTTCACACCCTGATCACAGAATAACAAGACTAGGAGTAAAGATCATAATGGTGTCATAAAAACCAAACCATAAATGTATGCTTTAAGTGAAGTTAATGTTTCATTATGATAGATTACCCATCCCCTTGAAAAACTCAACTATTTAAAAACCAGATCTGCTACATTTTTAATATTCAGGCTTTTCTCTGAGAGGGAGTTTTGTGCTGGAGGTCTCCATGGGTATGTATTCATAAGCATTATGTTTTGGTTCATAAAATCAGAAGGCTTCTAAAGCATTAATATTAAAACTTTCATGTAAAGCATGCAAAAAATTTAATTTGTAGGAGATTCTATTTTCGTAATTGCTGTGAGGTCTTGCTTTAATAGTATCACTATTTCTCTTCCTTTGGCAAGTTATTCATAATGTCAGACTATTCTTACAAGCTCCATATATGGGCATTCACACCTTGGAGTATGGGCTATAGGGAAAACGACAAGAGAATACTTGTTCATTTACTATCTTGCTGAAAATATTGGTGTGCTTCTTTAATATCTGTATTTTGACCAATATGAGTATCTTGGCTGGGAAATGAATAGTCTGTAATAGGTAATTTTGCCTTTGCCTGCATATGGATCAGGTTTAGTGGACACTATTCCTTAACAGATGATAACAAACTAAAACGGCTCAGAGGAATACAAGAAATCACATGTTCTTAAAGACTTGTTTCCTTCTGTTACTGTAGGAAAGTTTATGTTTTTCCTTGCTTACATCTGAGAAGTTAGTGTGCACACCAGAAACATGGTCTTTTCTCCTGTAGATTTCTTGTAACAACAGTCACAAGCATATGTAGCGAAGAGTTTGGTTGTGATGTGCTTGTTAATAGGCTTCATAATATTGTTAGAAAGCAGAGTAGGAAAAGATTGGGAGCCAGAGTTCCATGCTATCTATCCACCTCTGGGCATTAGTGTGGCATTTAATTTTTTTTTTTTTTTTTAAATTTCAGGTGAAGAGTTGAGCTAATCATATTCCTAAGCTCATGGCTCATTGTCATTACTGATCCTAGGAAAGCCCCTCTTCTCATTTCTTTATTCTATTTTATTCCATTTCCCATGCCTATTTCCTTATTTCCTCCAAAATATAACCTAATGTGTCTGTTATGTATCTTCATGTCTGTGTGTATTTCTGTGAAATGTATATTGCTGTTTTGTGTACTTGCATTTTTTATTTTCACAGATGAGACTAGCTTATAATTCTCAGTCTTTTTTTTTCTTGTTTTACTCAGGTACTATTTAGGTTGTTGTGTGTATGTCTACTATTCCTAGCTTCTTACTGCTGTATGGTTTATTAGAATCTGTGTAGCATTCACATTCTCTTTTTAAAAACACGATTTTGTTGTTTTCCCTCATTATTTATTATTTTGTTAATTCTCTATTCCCATCTTTCTAATAATCAAATGTGTTCTGTAAATGAAAATTCTAATATACCAGGTTGAGGGCAAACAGTGGCCTTTAATGACATTTCCCAGTGAAGTTCTAAAATGCCACAGGAACATCACAGCTCTCTGACCAAGGAGAAGACTTCCTTTATTAGGTGAAGCCATAGTATATGTGGATATCTCATTCTACTCTTTCAGTCTCCCCATACTTTGATTCTAAATATAGCCTAATTGATGTGATGAAGCTATCCTTCATAAATTTTTTTTTCATCGAAACATAGAAGCTGCTTGTGCATATGTTGGATTAGGGATGTGTGAATAAATATAGAAATTTTAAATAACAAAGCCAGAGGGTATTGGAGTCAGATCTGCTTTTGGCACTGGCTTACTCAGTCATCATGCTTGGTCATTAAATGACTACCATTTTGTCTTCACAGATCTTAGACAATAACCCAGGGTATCTTGAGTTTCTTAAGGAAAAGTGATTATTACTACTAAGGAGAACCATTTCCTGTTCTCTTTAAAGATCTCTGGGTCCTAATGAGGAATGTGAACCAGCCTGAGGAGGACCTGCTTTTGAGAGCAGCAGGTGGTTCCTCCATCCCCTGGAACAGTGCCAAGAGGCTGTGTGCCTAATCTGCTCAGAAATCGTTTCTTTCTGTCTGTCATGGAAGCCTGAACACACTCCAGGAATTAGGTACTAATTAATGTCAACACATTACAAATGAAGAAAGAAGGGAAATTGCTTGGACTCATTTCTGAGGAAATCTTCAGAAATTTGCTTCAGTTAAAGTTAATGTGTACCTTAGGCTAGCAGTGAACCAAATCATAAAATGTTGCTCATGTGGATAAGTGACCTGGAGGTGACCCTTGTGAGCCTCTTGACAAGTATTTGTTTCCATATCATGTCTATTTTTGTTGTGATGCTGCTTACAATATTGTATGATCTTATTGGTGGCATGAGACAGGCTAAGAATCCAAATTACGGCTTCATTAGCTCTAAGTTCTAGAATGTGTACACAAAATTCTAGGAAATACCTTTCAAAATGGCATTTTTCTGATTTTCATTCATTGCTGCTTTATGGTCTTAACAAATAGCTTTTTAAAGAGTGGAACAAATAGATTGTTACATGGATCTTAGTGAGTCTTCATCTTTTAATCAGAAGCAGATTCTATATCATGCATTTTTTTGTCTATAAAATTAGGAACTGGGTGCTAAAATTCAATAATCATTACTATCATAATCATGATAGTAAATGTGTACTAATATATCACATTTGATCTAAAGTTATGAGATTGAGTCCGATATGAGAGATACCAATCTGGGGAGAGTCTGTAGTCAGAAATGGGAGACTCATTTGGCAGGAAAACCAGTTGGAACGGCGGTAAACCAAAAAGGTTCTATTTTGTGCTCATTGTTATTTATGCTTCTTTATCATATTTTTTCCCTTTTAAAAATGCCCTTGATGTACAGTTTACAAAACTTCACCTGAATAAGATGTCTAGGCTTGGGCAGGTAAGCCCAAGCTTGCTTCGTTCAGGCCTTCAACCCACTACAGAAGACGCTGTGCTATCTAATCCCTCTCTCTCTCTGATGATTAGCATAGCACTTGACACACAGGATGGGCCAACATTGTTGAATAATGAGGACTACAGAACAATGGAGACATCCTTATAAGGTCAAATCAAGTGTTGACCATAGTAGTAAACAACTGGAGAACCTGTTTTAGTGATAGACTTTGGAATTTAAAAAAACCCCTGGATTCCAGTTCTGACAACTGTATGGTCATGAGTAAGTTACCCCCTTTAAGTCTCAGTTTCCTCATCCATAAATTAAGGTTAACAGTAGATTAACAGAGAAGAGGAAGGAGGTCTATGGCAAAGGCTTGTTTGACCACATCAACCCCAATGATTTTGCTAAAATTAAGAAAAATTAAGTTCCAGGAAATTTGGCTTTTAATTAAACACTGCCTTGATCGTTCCCTAACAGATTTTTTCCCCCTAAATCATAACATGCTGACTAGAATGAAGAGACTCAGCAGCATCTTCTCTCTGTTTTCCCAAGCCCCCAGCACAGAGTACATATAAGTCTTAGTTTGTGCATTTTCTACAAACTAAACTATTTAGAGGATGAGTATGCAAGAACATGTGAATAAAATAGTCACAACAAATATGGCTTATTAAGAAAATTGTTTTGAAACTTCTTGATTCTATCCATGTATTAACATTTCTGCAAATAATTGGCATAATTTTCATTGTGTTTTGGTAAAGTCCTAGAAGATGAGAGAGCTGGAAGAGAAATGAGAGCAAAGAAACAAAGCCTGATGGGGACTCAGTCTGGGAGAGAAACGGGCTGATTAGAAGGACTGGAGAGAGAAGTGACCCAGGGGGATTAATTCATTTCTAGTGAATAAGTGATGGCATTGGAAGAAAGCTCCCCCTTTTTTTAAAAAAAAAATCAAGTTGTACTTTGAAACATTTAAAAACTGAAAAAAGTAAATGTTTTGATTATTTTAAAATTTAACAGAATGACACCAAAACTTACCAAGTTGTCTTTAGAGCACCCTTACAAATGAAAGAGATGTATTAAGCACATTAGAATGGCTACCCATGTGGGGGAGGAAAAGTGGGGACAAAAGGAAATAAATACATAAATGAGAGGGTCCTTGCTCAGGTCACTGGTGATCAAGATATTTGAACTGAATTTAATTAACTCTCTGCACCTGGGCTCCAATAGAAACCAACCACCACCACTGAAACAACAGAACTAAAATACACTATGTGAATATGTGTGTTTTTTAAGGAAAAACTTTTCATTTCATACACTAAGGAATGATGCTTCAGGCTCTGAACTGCCTTGGATTCCCAGGTCCTGATGTAAGTGTGCACGAGTGTGTGTGTGTGTGTGTGTGTGTGTATGGGTGTGTGTTTGACGTGTGTGTGTGTGTGTGCATGTGCATAGGCCTCTGGAGTTCACAGATAACAATAGCAAATCAATTCAAGATCAACTGACTGTAGAGATTAAAATGCTGCTTCAGCAAAAAACCCAAAACTGTGTGCACTCCATTAAAATGCAATTAGATAAGCAGTTGTTATAAGCTTGAAAAATTTGCCTCTTTTACTAGGGTAAATAGGTTGGAATACATCTACAGTTAGTAAAAAGGGAAAGATATAGGAACTTGTCTGAAACATAAGATACAAAAATATGCTATTTTTCAAAAAGCAATATATAGGGATACCAATGCGGATGCTCAATCAGAAATATGGATCATTGGTTTAAAAATTAGGAGATACAGGATCAAGCTGGCTGTGTCACTTACTCTATACCAAAGGGATGGAGAAAGCAAATACAGTATTTATCTCCAATGGGATGATAAGATCATGGTCATAAAAATATCTCAAATATAGCACTGCATTTTCTATGTTTTGTATTCTTGACTGTTTTATTTGATGTTTGATCAGTTTACGGTAACTCTACAAATATGAATAGAGGTATGCATGTTTTGATGGATGCACATACTCAGCCTCCCTGCAATATGATGCTACCAATCTTCCCTCTTTATCTGTTCACTTACTCAGAGATTCAAAAGTTTTAAAAAAGAAACATTATCCCAAAGTGATTATGCCAAAGGCTGTGATCTGAGCTTATAGCAAAATGAGGCTGGGCCTGATCTATGCATTTTGGGGCATCAGGCAGCAGCTGTTTGTCATCCACCTTCACTTGAGTGTTTGCTCGTTGATAGCATTCCTTTTTTAACTCTTTTGTCCTAAAAGAAACAGAGAGAAGGAGAGAAGGGGAGAGGGAGAGAGAGCATGAAAGAGTGTGTGTGCAAGAGAACGCACCATCAAGGCCCCAGCCCGCTCACATCATTTACAAGCTGCTGGACATGTGTATGGAGAAGGCACACTCCACTAACCACAGCCAAAACTCACGAGCCTGCGTCATTCCTGTGTATATAACCATGTGCCAACTGAACATTGGACAGTAGTGCCAAATTGCATATTTTTGGTTCAATTCTATGGCTTAGGTGGCTTGAGGAAGAAAGAGATCCTCTTTGTATGCAGCCTTCAGTGTGAAAAATGAGAAATTACACAGCAGCAATGAAACCCGTACGAATACAAGGAGACTTTTTCGTGAGTGTGTAAGATTCCGGATATTGATGAGGAGAGTAAAATCAGGTCAGGATGGAGGTAATAAGTACATTCTTACACTGTAACTTCAACAGTTTTTCCTCATTCAGTGTAAGCATAAAAGACTAGGTCTAGATATGTTTTTCATCATTTTTATCACTTAAATTTACAGTATAGGACTAGATATAGCAGTTGAACAAGTTTCTTAGCAAAATATGAGCATACAAGTTTCCATAAACAGTTCTACTTAAAGGAATATTGTCCAGGGAATATAAATTGATATGCGATAAACTTTTTGAAAGATAATATGACTATAGCTATCAAAAATCTTACAATTTCTTTTTGCCCTGGACACAATTCTATTTCTGAAAAAAATTAGTCTAAGAAAAATTAAGATTGGTACAAAGCAGGCATTTTTATAATATAAAAATCTTTTTTTTGGTCCAAAAAACAGGAGACTAGTTATGAAAATGATTTTCACATTCATACAATGAAAATACATAGCCTTAATCGACCATGTTGTAAAAGAATATTGTGGTGGAAGAACGGTCATAAAATATTAACACTGAAAGAAGTAACCTACACAATTATTTCAATAACATGTCAATTTCGTAAAATAGAAATGTAGAAATATTTGTAAGGGTAAGGAAAGACACACAGCAAAATGTAAAATATTATTTTTCTTTCCATGCTTTTTTATATTTTCCGTGTTTTTTTCTTGAATGCTCTTTTATGTGATTAGATGTAATCCCATAAATGCTAGTAATAAGAGACTCATTAATATGGAAACGTCTTTCTGTGTAGGAGCCCAGTGATTTGGTTAAACTCAGGTGCTGTGCTCCATGTGATACGCCGGCCATGGGTACGGGCATAGGGTACGAGATTCAGTGAACAGATGCTCACAGCTGTCTCAGACTTGCACTGTTTGGGGATTATGCATGTAAAATAATGGACTAGAATATGCTGCAATACGAAGGCAGAATGGTCTTCTGCAGGTTTGCAATCTTGTCTGTCACTCATTACCAGATGCTCACATACGACATAAACGGTCACAAACAATGAATTCATGAAATGAAAGGCGCTATTATATTGCTGATAATGTGGAGAGGTCCAAGTTTAGACTGGCAATCCTAACCTTGTATTTCCTGATTCTGATGCAATTGAAACCTCAACTTTCTCATAATACAATGGTTTACATAATATATTTACAGATATGCACAGAAGTACATGATAAAGTAATGTTTTATGGTTGGAGTAAGTAAGCAGCTGGATACCACTTTGTTTGATTTGTACAGAAGAGTGGAAGTTCAAACATAAACCGAAAAGACTGCCCCTTTGTTTAGCTATCATAGACTGTTTCTTTATCACAGTCACATGCAATCCATTGGAAAATGTACAGGCAGTAACAAACATAGCACCAAACTCCATTATCATAAGTATTGCTCCAATGCATAGCCCTATATTGGTATCTCTTTACAATTAAGGTAAGGGGAATAGCTTCCTACAGCCTACTTTTTATTTTATTGCTCAGAGATTTTTTTTTTTTTTTTTAAGACAGATTCAAAATAAGTATTCAAAGGAATACTGACAGACAAAAGCTCTCCATGTTCTCCCATTCTGGCTATGAGGATGAATAGTCTCTGACAAATCTCTGCTCCCCACCCCTTAACAAACAGTCCTTAAAAATCAGAGTTTTCAAATGGCGTTTATTTTCTGCACATTGCCTTATATTTGGCAAGAATAAACAAATTAAATTCAACCTATTTAATACAAAAAATCATAAAACAATTTTAAGAATTTGAGTCTGACACCACATTTACTTATGTTAAATGAAAATAAGTTTTTACAAGACTATTTTTATTTTTATTTTTTTGCTATCTGGGAGAAATCCTTTGCTATTGTTGATAAAGCATCTTCTATTGTGAAAATAGCCAGTCATGACATAGTGCTTCCAATAAAGAAATTAAGAAAGTAAAATAAGAACCCCAATGAAACAGTGGGAAATGAGATTTTAGACTTCTTTTCATCACATCTCTGATTTCACACAGTAAAAAGCATGACTCTGTTCTAGTTAAATATCCTAGCATTGATTGTACGGTACCAGAGAATGGCTATTAGCGTAAGGTGTTATCAGATTACCAAACACTTGCAATGTTTGCTTGATTGACGATTTTATAGCAGGCATACTGAAATATACTTTGCTTAGCAACAAATGTTAAAGAGAAGAAAACTTGGTGACTGTGTCATGGTTGGGAAAACAGGTGCAGGGGATCTGGAAAAAATTTTACTCTGAAAGGACGACAACAGTGGTCTTCGAAGGAACAGCTTGAATGTAAAGTATACTACTTCATCTAATAATAAAACAAACAAAATTTTCTACTTCTAGAAAACTGTGGTGTTCCAACAAATACAAACTTAGCTTTGAGTTACCAGGGAGAACACCATCAACTAATGGAGTTAGAATAATTTTTCTTCACAGATTATTATTTAAGTCTAAGGACACTTTTATTATCATTATAGTAATCTGTTGTATTTTGATTCCTCTGTACTAATGATGGGTAAACTGGTTTGTAACACCTTTTCCCAAACATAAGCTGCAGGAAAGAGTTAAGAAACATCGGAAATCATTTTTATCTTTTTCAATGATCTTGTAGAAACTGTATTTCAGACTCTTTAATGAACAAAATGAATCATAGCCATATCCTCGAAGTAACTGGAAACAGAAGACATTTGGATTTTCGTGATGATCTCTAAGATGTACTCAAAACCCAAGTGAGGACAAGCAATAGTGTGATATTCAGGTGTCAGATGGGAAGGAACATGTCAGCAGAGGTTTCTGCAGCTAAGAATTCAGCTTATTCTTTTATTTTTAATCCAAATGAAAATTCTCATGCCACATTTTCACATCTATTCTTTTACTTCTAATTGGTTCTAGCAACAATGGACTTTAATAAGAGTAACATTTTAGTTAGAATTATTTAAATTAAACCACAGTCTGGTGTAGAAATATAAAAACCTATTTTTTTTTAGTTTGAAAATACTGGAAAAATGTCTTTTAATCATTTAAACAGCCTTGTTGATCATTAAATGAGTATATTTAAAGTTAATCAACAGTGAATAAAAACAGACTGCAATTTTGAGGGTTTTTTTCCCCCAGCTAGCTTCCACCTAACATTTTTCAGATTTTTTCCCCCTTATTCAGTTTTGACTCAAATACGGTTATCAGCCTGGTACAGAAGCTCCCAAAGAATGATTCATTCATTTAGCAGCCTCTGTCTTCTTTCTAGGCAACCTAAGAGGAACAATTGTTTGGTCTCTTTTCCATGCTATTCTTTTGCTCAGTGGGAACAAACCGGCCTCTGAACCTCTCCCCCTGTCCTGCCTCTCTCTAACCCTCCCAGTTTAGTGTGAGGAGCACAAAGAGAATTGATGAGCCTGGGGTACACCTTCTCCCACTCAGCAGCGCACAGCTGGGAAGGAAGGCAGAAAAGTTCTGCTAACAGACCACACAAAGTACTCCCCACCAGGCCGCAGCTGTGACCAGCCAGCAATTCTTCCCCTGACACCTAAGGCCCATATTTCATAGTCTGAGAATAGATGTGCTTACGCTGAGTGGAGGAGGCTGACAGAGTTAACCTCATATGGCTGGGGCTCAGATGCATAAAGATGTCAAGAGATCTGGTTTTAATTGAAATGCAAGCGTTCGCCATGTGGTCTACACATAGGGCCATTTTTGCCTTATATGGTCAATAGTATATGTTTTGGCACTGTGAAAAAATAAAACAAAACAAAACAGTGAATATGAGCTGGAATAATAACTTATCGGTAACTGTAGAAAGAATTATATCCAGTAAACACTATGTAGAAAAATGATGTTTATATTTTTTATTTTTATACAGATTTAACATGCCAATATTTAAAAATTATTCTATAATTGATTGCTATTTTATTCACTTGTAGTAAGGCAACACTACTAGAGATAGATTTTCTTGTGATTGGTATGTTAACAACTGAGAAACGCCTTGGTGTTCTTGATTACTTTTTTGGCGTTAGGTTACTTCTTTGAGAAAGTCTGAATAGTAAAACAAAGCTGTTACAATATTTTTATTACCATGATACCACAAAGTAAACATTGAGAACTGACTCACCATCCAACTGATGTAGAAAGATCAAAGAAGACCCATATCATAATTTAACCTTAAGTGAAGTTTTGTGTGGAGATAAAATTAGGACATCAGGTCAATCCTAAAATATAACTTATTTAGTCTATTTTTCCCTTTCAAGGTTTTAAGTAGAAAGAGCCTTCATTGGCAAATTAGTCCAGATGTCAGCTTAGAATAAAAGCCAAGTCCCATTAGGAAATGGCATTTGCATTTAATTTTTTTTTCCTTTCTAGGAGATGGGGGGTCTCACTATGTTGCCCAGGCTGGTCTTAGACTCTTAGCCTCAAGCGATCCTTGTACCTCAGCCTCCTTAGTCTGAGATTATAGGTGTGAGTCTATAACAGAAGGTCTGTTACCTTCTCTTGACAAAATGCGAGATCTTCATATTTGCAAACTTGCTGCTGGCATATGGAGCAGGCCTGAAACTTGATAGTTCTGTTTTTGTTTTTATGCAACCTCTTTATAAAAATGTTTTTTAGGTGAGCATATTGCAAGATAAAATGTAAACACATTCTTTGTAGGGTGAAATACTTATGGCTTTATTATTGGTAAGGGAATAGTTATGCCTTGGATATAGTTGATTATGTCTGTGCCTTTGACAAGTGGAGGATTTATAGTTGAGACAGTGTCCTTTCCTACTCTGTACAGATCAAATCTCACTTTGCTGTGGCCACTCACTTTGCCTAGACATAAAACAGGCTACATAAACAGAGGAGGTAATAGATATTTCAAATAATTATCTTACCTATCTGCATATTGTTGACTAATTGTTGATTAATTAAAAGCTGTGTTCAGGGATCATAGCGATCCAAGTCTGGATAAACTTGATATTCAGCTTCTGGGCGGCTGTGAGAACATGTTCTAGATCTCTCTCACATGAGACGGTGTTTGCTTCCCTCAGAGGCTTCTTTGTTGGTCCAGCAGATCTCAGGGCACCTTCAGGAAACCCCATCTCACCAGCAATAGTTGCCAGACTGGGGCTGGGGGAGAGGGCTGGATCTATAATTTCTGTCCCCAAAGAAGTAATTATAAAACCTGAGTGTTCCTTAAACCTTGCCACTGGTGTGACTTAGTTGTAGTCACTTTTGCCTTCTTTTTCCAAGGAAGAGGCAAAGACCTTAAGAGTCAGAGGCTGCCACAGAGTAGAGCAAAGAGGGTCAGTTGGGATAAAGGGGCCAGTGAAGCCCAGCTACAGCCAAACTGCCTTCCCTCACGGTTAGTGTCGTGCCTGGGGACAGCTCTCGTTGCACCAGTCATCCTCTGACAGTGAAGAAGTGTGTAAGAGAGAGCGAGCGAGTGTGTGTGACTATGGGCGTGTTAGAGTGTACGTGAGTGACTGTGAGTGTGTGAAAACATGCGTGGGTGTGCACAAGTGTGCAAGTAGGGAGTAAATATGACAAGTAAACCTTTGCTGGCAGCAAAGTTTGAGGGAAGCGGTGGGCCACAAGGATCGTTTGACTGAGGGACGAGTGGCCTGGGCTCCAGTCCTGCTTCTGCCACCACCTTTCGGTGTGACTTAGAACAAGCTGCTGTCTGTTTTTGGATCCGTTCTTATATTTGAACACTGAGGATATGAAAAGTACTACAAACTTTATGTACTTTGCAAAAAGTACAGTCATGATTCTACCCAGTCTGCCTAACTGTATACTAGAAGCTGAACATAGAGCTAGAAATAGGAGGGTAAGAGAGAAACTCAAAGACAGGCTCAAGTCCCCTTGTCATGCACTGATTGGGTTACTGTTAAAATAGTACGGAAATGGAGACTGGAAAGATTACTGGTCCCACCCTGGGTGAGAAGAGGTTGTCTATGATGGTGATGTCAAGAGGAGCACTAATCCCCCAGTGTTCCTCTGTTGGTCCCCTGGCCTGGAATATCTCTCTCTTAAATTTTCCTGAGTCCCAGACATAGGACTAAACCCACCTTCCTCTCTTCTTGATTTAAAAAGTGCCCTGATGCTTTAATAAAAAGAACTGGGTGAACAGGAGACATCGTGTGCCATCTTAATTTTGAGGGTATATGGAACATGGCCCCGAGTGGCCTCCATTAATTATAACCAAGAAAACAAGCTTGGCGCACCTCACTTCTTCCATTGACTGTATAGACAGCTTTCACGGACATCCACATAGAAGGCAGGCTCAAGAAGCAACAAACATTAGGCGATCTTCCCTTTCTTGGCTGCTAAAAATAAATCACAGTTTAACTGCAGTGCTGCCTACATACTCAAACCAAAACCAGAGACAAATGTAAATGTTATCTCTTTTAATAAGAAATCATTAATGAGTTCGTATGTCTCCATTCTAACTCAGACCGGGCAACAGGATGATCAATTTATAAGCAACTTAGATGAAAGCAGATTTGCAAAGTAAATATACTGGAGGGTCATGACCCCCATCCCCATCAATTGAAACTTGGGCCATTAAAGCAAGAAGATGGACCAGAGTCAACATGATGAAGACCTAGGAGACAGGCCCACAGCGTTAAAGTGACTGCCATGGGATCACCAGCAATTCTGGGCTGTGTGTTTTCTCCTGTCTGCCAGATCAATACCTTTGCCACTACTGTCTGCTGTTCACGATGTCTTTATGCTTTAGAAAAGTCAAATATTTTCCCAGGGTTGAGTTTTTAAGTAGAAATTACTGTGGCACTTCAACATTCCTTTTTTAAGTTCCTTCCTTGGTCTGACATCTATTTTTCTTGTAAGTTTTCCCACCTTCCCCTCTCCTCTCAACTGTGGACTTTCCCATTGACACGAGCTTCTAGCTCCTGCTTTCCTCTTCCTCAGAGACTCCCTTTTCCCGAACATCTTGCTTCACTTTCTGCCTTAGTGTCGGATTGCCCCCTTTCCCCTCTCCAGGTCCTAAAATCTCCATGGTGCAGCTCAATTGTCCTGGCTTCCGGGGAGTCATCTACATCCGCAGTTCTCAAAGTGTGGTCCCCAGACCAGCAGCATCGTATCACCTGGGAACTTGTTAGAAATGCAAATTCTCAGGTCTCAGACCAGACCTACTGTGTTGCACACTCTGGGGGTGAGGCCCAGCAGTGTGTGTTTTAGAAATCCCTCCATATAATTCTGAATCCTGCTCAAGTCCTGGAATCACTGATCTACATTATTTTCTAGCATGAGTTCAAGGGCGAGATCTCTGTGTAGCACTGCTTGTGTCGAAATCCTGCTTTCTAGCTGTGTACTTTGGATAAATTATTCCACCTCTCTGTGCCTCATATTCCTCATCTGTGAAACGAGTTTAATAATAGACTTTCCCTCAGAGATTTGTTGTAAGGATGCAAAGATACAAGATACACATGTAATGTACTTAACACAGAGCAAAACCTAGGAAATAACTCAAAAATATTAGCACTTCTTCTTTCATAAGACACTTCTGCTCACAGAATGTGAAATGTAAGTCACTTTCCATATCATACACTTACGAAACTCATAAAGAAACATTAATAGATAGGGAAACTATGTTACTTAAGAATGTAAATTGCATTCTGAATCAGGTCTTGATATTATCAATTTCTATTAAATTCCTTTTGTGTTTGCATTTAAAATAGTTGCATGAATATTTAATTTGGATACCTCAACAGTTAATAAAAATGATGACATGATACAAACTCAAAAGAATCTACTCTGAGAAAGCCATTTTATTGCCACACAGGAGTAAACTCAGAAAGAGATTTGCAAGTTTGTTCTTGTAGCAGCTGATACCCTTAAAGGAAAACACATATACACATTTGTTGCTAATAATAAAGTACTCTGGGCTTTTTCAGTCTAGGACAACCGTAAACTTGCCTGTGCAGAATGTCCTTGAGGTAAAAAAGCAAGCTCCACTGATGCAGCAGGACTCCATCAGCAACTCTTAAAATCCAAACACCCTTCCTTTTTCTTGTAGGTAAATATAATTTCATATTAATTGATACTATTATATATGCACTCATAATTGCTGGTATATTTGCAATTATCATAAAGAAATGTTTATAGCATTTTACATATAAAATGATCCATATACATGTGGATATGTGTTGCAAACATATCGTTAACTTGTGAAATCTCTTTAGAACATTTACATGTAGTCTCCTCACTCAATGTCAAAATATAGTTCTTTCCCTCCCATGCAAATTTCTAATCCTTCAAAATATCATCTATTATACTTTTCTTAAAAAAATCAAAATACTGAAATACATCATTGCTGTCACAATAAAGAGTACCATTAATTAGCACAGAGGTTTCTGTGATACTAAAGTTTTAAATTAGACATTATTTTCCAGAATGGTCATTCAAGTTAATGGATAATTAAGCAATTTTAAAGCTCGTGTTACTGGGAACATATGTACAGTGTATGGTCCTGGTGAAATGCATCAGATCTATAGTAAAAATAAAAAGCTCGCCCAGAAGGGAACTTTTTAAAAGACAGGGCAAAAACAGTATGTGCATAGAATATTTTTGGTTAGTCAGTGGTAAAGTCCTCAGCTGTGAATATCTTGGACATAAGGTTATGCAATTGTGGTTAAGGAAATATGGTGATTGTTAATTTAATTCCTAGCTGACCCAATTTCATTCATATAAAATATGTTTTGGAGCAGTCATCAGGAGACCACTTTGACTTTAGTTTAAATGGAATTTCCTTGCCTTTTATGACATTTTGAATTTTCACTAAAAGATAGAATAATTCTTTTGAACTGTGTAAAACATATGGCTTAAACAGGTAAAAAAATTGTGTAGGTAAAGTTTTATACTGTATCAACAAAGGTTCAAATGCAGCAGTTAAGTATAAGGAATTCTAGGGCAAGAAAATAAACATAGTGAACTGGAATCCATAGAAAAACAAGTCTAAAAATCAGACACATGAATGGGAGCTGCTCCACTTGGAGGCCACAATTACGAGCACAGTTCTACGAGCCCTTTCTCAGGAATCATAATTTTGGTGCTAAACCATACTGTTTACTGCTAGGGAGGAGAACTGAAAATCAGAAATCCTCATTCTGGGCCCAAGATGCTTAATAAGATGCCGAAAATTCTCTTTAGTCTGGTGTTCTTTAATTGTTGTTAATTTTATTACTAATCGTCTTGGCATAAAGAATCTGCATTTGAATTCCTATTGTGAAATCATTCCTTTTTAAAATAACAGAACCACTGTTAAGATTGAAATACTGAGAGGATAATGGAATCAAAAGAGCTAAAAGAGCTCTGCTATAAAAGAACAGATTTATAAAGACAAATCGTGCCAGACAGTCTTGATAGCTTTTTCAATAGAATTAAAAACTTAGCGAGCACAATGAATGTACCCTACCACACATATATTTATATTTTTGTAATCCATTTGATACAGTATCTCAATAAATCTTATTTGCCAACCTAATTAGCATTGGTTTTGCTGTGTGCTCTGTCACATGGACTGAGAACTGGCTGGAGGACAAATCCTAATGACGCAGGGCAATGTGTTGACTGTAGGGTCAGCGTGAGGTCTGGTTTTGTTTAATGTCTTTATTAACAATCTGGAAGAAAGAGTAAATAATTCCTGAATGAAATAATAATTTAATGACAGGCACATGGGCCAACTGGAGAACACAATGCAGTAGAAGTGTGTAAGCACCAGTCCCCGGCTTGCTACTGATTCGAAGGCAGCCAGTCACTTGATTTTTCTGGGTCTGTTTCCCCGTGTGGGAAGTGGAGATAATGGCACTCTTGTGAGAAAGCAAAGATAAGATTTTATGATTTCAAATATGAAGTGTAATAATACTCCCTCTGATAATATTTGGCTCTTATCTCCTGCTTATAATACTTGTTAGGAATCACTTTAATGTGGCAGAACATAGGGTAGGGCCAGTGTCAGAGGAACAGAACAACACCGTCAAGGGGCAAGACGCTTGGAGGGCAAATGGCTAACCCACCCTGAAAAAGGCTTCGTAAACAGGTGGAGGAAACTTAGCACAGGAAGCTGAAGAATACTAACAATCTTTTGTGGAAATCTGGATGGGAGGGTACAGGGTGATCTGGGTGAGGGTAAAGCCGTCGTGCTGTATTTGGGGAGGGGGCAGGAGGGATGGAGAGAAGACTCCAGACGTACCTACCATACCTTACTCCTTGCTTTCCTTCTGGTCTATGGAGATTGTGTACATAGAGGATGGGTTTGTAACGAAGTACTCTTTAATTGCTGTTCAGTTTTTACATCAGAAATTTAAGATGTTTCAATGCAAAGGTAGAAGCCTATTTCAGGGACAGCCTTAAAAGTGATTGTCCTTGCCTCAGAACTGGAACCAATAAAAAAACTAATTTCTTGGCGGAATTAGCTCTAGTCTGATGCAATGCAGTGGTACCGTAGCAACATTTTGTCAGTTTATGCAGGGGCAACTAGCTGGGGTTGGGGTGCTCATTTATAGAAGCCAAGTTAAAAATCATTTACAGACAGGATTTTTTTCCCACTGAGAAATATGATTACCCAACAGACTAGAATCCTTGTGATAGCTGAAAAGCCTTTATTCTTTTGAGAAGGAAAGAATCTCAGAAACCAAATTAACATGAGAAGATGGTTCTAGCACTGTAAAGCAGGGTTGCTCAAACTAATCTACTCCCAGCTATTTCCAGGGTGCTTCTTACAAGTATAGATCTCTGTGTCTCAGCCCAGACCCATCAAAGAAGAGCCTCCAAAGAAGCCAAAATAATTGTTATGATCAGGCAAGTGTGAGAAACCCCAAGGTTCAGTAAAGGGAATTAGATTGTTCCAGAGGGTAGTTTCATCAATGTATGATGCAGCCAGAGCTACTAAAGCATGCTCCTTCTAAGCTGACCTATTAGAGCTTTTTTTTCTCCTCCCTGCACAAACTCAAGGCATAGAAAATAGACTAGTCCATTACTTTTTTAGTTTTTCTTACCAATCAGCAAAGGCTATGTTAGTACTTAAGAATTTCACTTTACAATTTCTAAGAGTACAGCTTATTTTTCATAAGTTATTTATTTTGAATTCATTTATAATTTATATCCTGTCTGTTTCCAAAAGCCAATTTGAGGATTATATTTCAAATTGACTTTCTAGTGAAGGTTGAGGGGAAGAGTCCTTTAGAGTTCCTTATATGACTAGAGGGGTCTCATCAACATTCTTATGGAATTGAGACTAAAATCCACCCCTTCTCCCCTAAAACACTGTTCTTTATCCTAAGCCATAGACATTTATTTTTTTGGAAGACAGATAAAGCAATGCAAAATAAAGTACAAATTTGAGGAAACATTTCCTATACATTTACAGAATTTTTTAAATGGCAGAACTGTTAGAGGAAAACTGAGCAGACATCCCCAACCAGCACACTGTGGTCCTCTTTCGATAGGGATCCTTTCCTGATGACATCTGGGCTAGTGAAAGCCAGGCCCATTCATCTCTGGAGCAGAGCTGTCAGGCCTCTATCCATGTCATTTCTAGAAATAGAGATTTCAAGATTAATTTGATGCTTATCTAGAAAACATAAGATACAACTTCAGTAAGTGTATGTGGGAGGGTGGGTCGGGAGGAGAAGATCCCAGAAAGATACACGAAAAATAAAAGCTCACAAAGGAAGAAAAAAAGTTATGCTGTGGAATAACAGAAAAGAATCGCGATTTTTTAAAAAAATAGTCTTAGAAAACGTTCCACGAGAAAGTAAATCTACCATAAGAGATAATTTGTGGCCAAATTTTACTTTGACTAAATATTATTGTGGTTGTTTTAGAAGTTTTTTTTGCTGTGGATTTTGTGTCTGAGCTAAGTTTTGCCTAGTTATCTATTTTCCCTACAGAGAGTTAACAGCTTGCTCTCTTCCTGAGAGGCTGTGGCTTGCACATTTTGAGATGGCAAAAAATAGTTCCCTCGAGGAGAGTTCAGCTTGCGCTGCACACTGGTACTGGGTAAGTTCTGTTCCAACGACACTGGTAGAGATGCATGGTATTGCCACTCAACTGGATTCAGGTTACACATGTTAAGGGCCACTAAGTTGATGTCTTTGGTCTTTCCTCCATGAATAATTGCATATGAATTTTACACTCATGCATCTTTATGTCCCAGGGGACCCTCAGAGAAGATCAAGGATCTCTGCCTGACTAGGGCTTACCCCTTTGCCAAGGCGGCTATCAGCTCAGCACAGTTCCAATGTGTGGAAGGAGCTATGAGGATAGAATTTGTTTTCTCATAAAATAAGTTTTTGTTTCTACTTCTTTAAGAGTCTAGCTATCTGTCTTAGTCCATTTGTGCAGTTATAACAAAATACCTTAGACCGGATAATTTATAAAAACCAGAAATTTATTTCTCACAATTCTGGAAGCTGGAAGTCCAATATCAAGGTGTGGGCAGGTTCAGTGTCTGCTGAGTGCTTGGTTTCTACTTCCGAGATGGTTCCTTGAACGCTGGGTCCTCACACAGCAGAAGTGAGGAAAGGTAAAAAGGGGCCTCACTGGTTCCCTCTAGCTCTTTTATAAGGTTGCTAATCCCATTCATGAAGGCTCCAGCCTCATGACTTAATCACTTTCTAAAGGCCCTACATTTTAATAAATACGATCCCATTAGGGTTTAAGTTTCAACATATGAATTCCGGAGGGACACATACTTTGAAACCACAGCACCACCCTTTAACAAAACATAACATTTCTTTCCTACATTTCCCAAATATTTGAAAAAGAAAGCATACTGAATATTCTCTTCTTGCAACTTTAGCTCTTCTTTCTAGCAGTGCGAATTGCTGATAACTTCTGAGTCCTGATTTCCTCATCTCTGAGATAAAGACACTACTCACGGTTTGTGAGTCAATATGGTGACAGGCACATAGTAGGTGCTAAATAAATGGAAACTTATTATTATGATAGAAATAGTCTATTTTTATTGGTTAACCTTTTAGTTTTTTTCCAGTGGTCTTAGATTTTATATTTTATTCCTCTGAAGTTTTAAAAAGCTTTGATTTTTTTTTTTTATCTTGGTAACTCAAGTTCTTCGTGACTTTTAAAAAAGTCAAATGTATTTAAGCTCTTTTGTTTTTAAATTCTTGCGGTTATTTAATTAGGTCTTAGAATATTTTATTAATTTCCTTTGAAATTTTATCTTTCATTTATTATTCTACTTTAATTTCATTTCCCTTCATTTCCTCCTCTATTAATATTTATGTATGTACATATGAATTGTGAATTTATTTATTTTGTGATTTTGTTTTTTTTCAACAGAGGCTCACGTGAAAGCAAGGCTGCAGGAGTGGTGATAGTTTGCTCTTATCACTAAGGGGAGGTGGCAGCCTTTTCTCCAGCTCCCATCCAGCTATGCTTAGCAGAGCTTCTAGCATATGGAATGAAGGGAGCAAAATCTCGAGAGGCTTAGGACAGCCCTGAGATAATTCTCTCCATGATTAAAATTTGCTTTATGGGTATGAAATACTTTTTATCACAACAGTATGGTCTCATCGCATTCCTTAATTTTATCAGTATTTTTACTTTCTAGTGCTGTTTTTGCTGTTATTAATGCTACTTCCTAGCAACACCAGTAATTAGACACACATTTAGATAAACAATGTAATTCATTTATATTTTATCATTTGTTTATTAAAATTTAAATAATGTCCTATTCATTAACTTACCTATCCAACAAATTAAGTACTGAATGCTTTGCAGTACTTGAAGGCACATTTCCTGCACCAGTGTGTCCACCATTTAATTGTCTAGTATAGGTACCTACTAGCCATACGTGGGTAATTGATCACTTAAAATGTGGCTAGTGTGACTGAGAAATTGAATTTTTAATTCTATTTAATTTTAACTACTTTAAATTTAAATATTAATAACAAAGCAATGTAAAATAATTTCTCATTATA
Organism: Propithecus coquereli; assembly: GCF_000956105.1. Lineage (NCBI taxonomy): Eukaryota > Metazoa > Chordata > Mammalia > Primates > Indriidae > Propithecus > Propithecus coquereli. The sequence goes on along the minus strand of NW_012137747.1, from coordinate 4,452,623 downwards.
CAACTTAATTGTATGTAAAATATCTTATTGATAATTTTTGTAGATTACATGTTGAAATGATAATATTTTAGACATAGTAGGTTATATTAAAATGTATTACTAAAATCAATTTCACTTATTTCTTTTTACCTCTTTTTAATGCAGCTGCTAGAAAATTACATATGCGGCTTGCATTATGTTTCAACTGACTGGCACTGGCACAGGCAGCCTTATATCTATCAAACAAGAAGCAAGGACAAGGCAATATCAAAATAACACATACAAAAAGTTAGTAGAGATTTTAGGAATTTATAAAAAGAAAAGTTAATCGTGATTCTGGAAGAGTTATCTAAGGGTACATCTTCATTTGGGCCTGAGAGTTGGAGAGTGTGTCTGTAGAACAGGAGAAAAGCAATGGCCCAAATTCCAGGGCTGGTAAAATGGGGTGACCTAGCTGAGGGGAACTATCATTGAGAACTGACGTTACACAATGGGAGTTAGAAAGAGTTAAAGATTCTTGGATTTTTGTCTACACTTCTACCTTGTGCGAAAACCTCTTTCAGTCCTGCTTCAACAAGTATTTATTGCCCGCCTATGATACGTTAGGCGTTGTTTGATCTAGATGCTGGAAAAACAGCAGCATATAAAACAGACAAATCCTTACTCTTGTGAAGTTGTAGTTGGGAGACACAGGCAACAGGCAATTTGCAAATAAATGAACAAGAGAAAGGATAATTTCAGATGTTAATAGTGCTAGGAAGAAAATAAAATGGCGATAGCTATAGAGAGATGGGCGATAAAGGAAGTCACCTTTCGCTAATCTAGAAGCGTGGTGAGGATGGTCTCAAGGAGGAAATGGCATAGAAGCTGAAAACTAGAAAACAAGAGATCCTCAAGCACATCACGATCTGGGAGTGGAGCATTCAGCAGCTGAACTGGCAAATGGGAAGGTCTCAGAATAAATGAGCTTGGTGTGTTCCAGAAACAGAAAGATTACTGTGGCTGGTGCAGGAGGGCATGAGGCTGGGGATGTAGGGAGAAGCCGGGTTCTATCTGACCTTAGAAGCCAATATAATGCAATTTTGCATTTATTCTATGTGCCATGGAAAATTGTTGAAGGATTTTGATCAGGGGTGTGATATGAACAGATTTTCTGCTGCTCTGCGGAGAATGAACTGTAGCGGAGAGGAGAAGAATACTTCTCAACATTCACGAACTGAAAAGTCATGTCTCCCTCCTCTGCATTCCTGTACAACTTTATCTGTACCTTCCTAAGGACACTTTTTCTTCCTACTTTGTATTCTGATTATTTCGTTCAAATCTTAGCTCTACCATCTGGGAAGAATTCAGTCTGATTCATCTTTGCCACTCCCATAGTCTTAGCATGCTGCCTTGCCCATAATATGCTCCCCACAAATATTTATCGAATGAATGAATCATGGAATGAGTGATAATTCAGACTCTGCTTGAACACCTTCAAAGAGCATAGCCTCATAAAGCAACCCATTCTATTGTTGCAAGACTTAGAGGCTTAAAAAATGTTTGAAAATTGATCTAAAATGGATACTTCTTCTATTTTTACTTATACATCTTTATTCTTCCATTTGCAGAAGAATGGAGAAAAAAATTCCTCTTTCACAAAATCATCCTTTATTTATTTGCTGACTGCTATTATTATTCACAAATGTTTCATCTTCGTGATTCCCAATCTCTTCAATGGTTTTTTAGACATCTTTTTTTGTTTGCTCACTCTCCTCCCCACTTTCCTCAGTGTATACTTGAGTTCAAGTCATAACCCCCCGAAAATGTGTATCATGAATTGAATACAATATATTCACATGGATTTGAAGAGTCAGAGTACATTGAGGCTGTTACTAACTGTGTAGAGTCATACATGAATGTGCGCTAAACTGTTAACATTTTAAATAGCTTCATCAAAATACTGGTGCATATTGAAATGTTTAGTCAGATTATTAAGATATTTCAACTGACTGCAAGTGAATGACTGGTAATTTATGACCCTTTGCCCTGGGCTTGTCACTGATTCATTGAAGCAATTGAACTTCAGTTAGAGAAGAGTCAGGAAACATCTCATAGAGCTTTTTGGTGGTGTGATTTGAGTTCAGGGTAATAAATGGGAGTGCTAAACTGGTAATAGGCATTATCTCTCTAAACCACAGGTATATGTGTACCAGGGATCTTAATTCCCTTGATCCTCTACTTCTCAATTAGGCTTGCGAGCTGCCAAATATAAAACAGGATAACTCAGAGGCAGAATAAAGCACAGAATCACAGAGTAGTGCCTGGAGTTAGCCAAACTGCCAATTTTGAGGGCTCTGCCCTCCACAAAATGGCCCTTAGTTCTGACACCTGGCTGCAGATTTGGGAGGGTTCCCAAAACTACCCCCAGATTTATTAATTCACAAGAAGGACTCACAGAACTCACTAAAAGTTACTATACTCATGGTTATTGTTTATTACAGGAAAGGACACAGATTAAAATCAACCTAAGGAAGATGCACATAGTGTAGAGTCTGAGAGGATTCCAGATGTGAAGCTTCTGTTGTCTTCTCCCATAGAGTTTGGACGAGTTATGCTGCTGGCATGCTGTGTGGCAGTATGCATGGAGTATTGCCTAACAGGGAAGCTCACCTGAATTTGGTATTTAGAGTTTTTATTGGGGCTTCCCCATGTAGGTATGATTCATTGATTTATTGCCCGCACAGTTAAACAGATTGACTGATAATGTGTGACCCAAAGCCCCTACCTTAAATCACATGGTTAGTCTTTCTAGCTTGGACAGTCTTTACCCAAGTAAAGACTCCTAATGAGCTATGGTATAGATTACCTCTCAGAAGATGAGATCAAAGGCCAGACCTCTCTTTGGGCAAGACCAAAGATTTTACCACACCATTTTAGTTTTCTAATGTGAATAATTTGAAATAGTTGTATATTATTATTCAATTTTATTGTTGCAAAGTAGAATGTACAATTATAATTGTTTTTAAAAATAAAATACAAAATACCAAAGCCATTTTAAGGTAGGCTCTTGGGGCATCTCTGCTGGGAGTACTGTGGAAAGTTTTGTGAAGCACTGTCTCAGTCTAAAGCTGGGGTTGGCAAACTATGCCTGTAGGCCAAATCCATCCTACGTCTGATTTTGTAAGTAAAATTTTATTGGGATACAGTGCCACTCATTTCTTTGTGTATCACTGATACAGTGGCAGAGTTGAGTAGTTCCAACAAGACCATATGCCCCAAAATCCAAAATATTTGCTCTTGGGCCTTTACAAGAAGCGTTTGCCAACTCCAGGTCTACTAGATTGTATTACACAATGTAGAACGGGTCTAGGGAGGAGGGCATTTTGGAGTAGAAGAAAACTATATGGAACAGAAAATCTTTCATAGCACGTTTCATAGGCAATGATTCCTCTTGTCTTCAGAATTGGCCTGAGTCATAAAATCATAAAGGTGAAGGTAATCGTAAAGACCGCCTCCCTGTTTATTTCAGAATTTCTTTTTTCAAGTCCTACAAAATGAACTGTCTTTTGCTTAAATACTTCAATTAATTGGTTCAGCAATAGCTTAATAAAGGATGAAGAGAAAAAGAGTAAAATCTTTGTTTTATTTGTCTGAATGAAACCTGATACTATGTTGCATGGCTTACCTACCTATGTTGACCCTAGTAGTGGGAATCACCTTATCCCTAGATTTATCTAATTATCTTCTTTTTATTTTTTCTTTACTCTAATAGCTTCTACTCTTTATAATGCAATTTTTAATTTCTCTTTATATAAGTCATCTTGAATCTTTTTTGGAACAAGGTATGATATGTTCCAATAGGCCATGAGGCCAAAGTTATCTTAAAATTTTGCCATTTTCTTGATAGAAAAAATGCATGCAGCAGTGACTCATTAACCTAGAAACTTCTAGGTGTCTAGAATAATACTATTTGCTTTGCCTGTTCTGAGAGGAGTAGCTCTGTACTGCTGGTTCAGAAACAAGAATTATTAGCAATTTGCTCATTTTATCTCAATTCTACCTTAAGTGACAATTAATTTATCATTATTTTTGCTGAATTTTTTGATTGACATGTTTTTATTATGAATCAATTATATTTTATTATGGTCTCATTGACTAGATTTGGAAAATAAAGTGCATCTCTCAAGTCAGTATCTTCAGCCACATTTTATAAAAATACAGTTTCCTACAAAAACCAAGTAAAATTTTGACAGTAAATATTCTCAGATATTTCTAATTCTTTTGGTATACTTAAAAATAGAATCTATTCTTGAGAAAATGCCAATGAAAAAGAAGATTCAAAATATGCAAATATAGAAACACTGTTTTGATCCCCTTGTGCCTAGAAGTAACTGATGGTATACTTTTTTGTTCAAGAAAAATTATTCTCTTAGTCAAAGCAGGGACTAAAAACTGTTGTAAAATAACCAAACAAATAAAATTAAAAGCTTTTAGGTAGGATGGAGTGGCTATGGCAGACCAATGCTGGAATGTATGGATAAAATATAAACTACAATTAGAATGAACAAATCTAATATAAAAAGTTTATTAAATGCGTCAGAGAAATGCTAAAGCAACAAGAACTAGAAGAGTTAATATTCCAGAAAAGGGAAAATCACAAAGAGGTAGTCTGACATGCTCCTGCTGTATTTTTCCTGGGTGCATATGATAATTCTTGGTGTAGGCAAGAAGATGAATACACTGGTTATATACTAAAGAGAAAACTGATGTCAAAAAAACCAGCAGGGCTTCTGACGGACTCAAGAAAACAGAGTGACAAAATTGGAGATTAAAGAAGCACCGGGCTGCTCCACTCTCAAGTTATTTGCCATATTTTGAAACTATGCAATGATAGAGGCTAAAAACACAAGCGAAGAACTCTGAAAAGCAGAGCAGAATTTTTGTTAGTCTTATAGTGTTGAGAAGACAATGATTAGAGTTTGAGCAAATGTACCAGGCTCTGAGATGAAAGCCCTGAAGAACTATGTCCCAAGAACAAAGTCAGATTGAGCCTTCCCAAAGCTGAAATCCAGACTCAACTTGGTTCAAAGTCAACGAAAACTTGAATATTGTGAATCAAAATCAAGAGAAACAACAGAAAATGGAAACAGCCCCAGATGTTGTAATTAGTAAATAACTTTACAGTGACTATGACTCATGGTTGAAGAAATAGATACAAAGAGACAAAACAGATGAAAAGATAAAAATCTCTCCAGAGAATTAGAATTTACAAAAGGAATCAACTGGAAATTGATCAACTGGAAACTAAAAAGTACAATAAGGAAAATCGAGACCTCAGTAGATGAATTTGGTATTGGATTAGAAGAGAAGAAGACAGGATTGAAGAACTAACTAGAAGACAGGTCATTAGAAAACACATAAACCAAAAGAGAAAAAGAAGAAACAAAGTACAAAAATGAGCATAAGATCCATGTGGACCACAGTGGAAAGTTCTAAAATACATTTATTTATTTGGAGTACCAAAAAGAGAAGAGAGAACAGAGACAGAAATGATATCAAAAGAGATATTGGCAAGTATTTATTCAAAAATTGATGGAAACCATTAATTTACAGATTCAAGAAATTTGTGAACCTCAAATAGGTTAAAAAATTAACTAGATACATAGTAAACAAGCTACTGAAAACCAAAGAGAGGAAGAAAAGCAGCCTAAGACAGAAGGTACCAGACTTTCAAAGGAGTAATAACGACAAGAAAAGAAATAGAAGAGAATGGATGGACAGCTTTAAAGTGCAGAAACGAGCAAACAAACTTCCAACTTAGATTGCTATCTCAAGAAAAATATCCTTAAAATATCTTTTAGAAAAATAAGACTTGAGAGAACTTCATAAGCAAGTATGCCTTGTGAGAAATATTAACAGAAGTTCTTTATGCAGAAAGAACGTGATCCCAGACAGAAACATGGAGGAAAAGAATAAGTAACTGACGAATAAACATAATTGAATATGGATTGTATAAAATGATAATATTGTCTTTGGGATTAAAAATGATATACAGTTAAAATGCATGAGAGTAATAACACAAAAGATGGGAGGAATAACTGTAATTAAAGTGTTATAAAAAACTAGCATTATCAGAAAAGAGGTAGAAAAAAATTATACTAGCAAGAAATCAGTCAATGATACATGAAGTATTTTTGAGTGTAATTACTCCAAAAATTTAAAAATAATGTATAAGAAATAATGTACAACTAACTTAATATAAGGAAAGTATAATAATTAAAAGATTTGATTAATCCAAAAGTGGTGAGAAAAGAAAAGAAAGTGGTATATAAAATAGTTTGATCAACTGGAAATTAATGAGGTGGTGGATATAAACACAACCATATAGTGATTTCATTACATGTAAATGGACTCAGTACTCCAAGTAAAAAACTAAGATTATCAAACTAGTTAAAAAAATGAAATTTAACTACTATATATGCTTCTTATAATAGAAAAAACCACAAATATAAGAGGCAGATTAACTTAAAAATAAAACAAAGGAAAGAGATGTATTTTGTAATCATTGACAAAATATGGCATAGCTCTACTAATATAAGACAAAGTAAGCATTAATAGAATTACATTTTTAGAGATGAAGTGGGAAATTTATTATTGACAAAAGGGGTCAAATAATCAGAAAACTATAAAACCCTAAATATTTATGTTCTCAATATCACAGCACACATTGATAGAACTAAAGGGAGAAATAGAAAAATCCACAATCATATTGGGAGACCAAAGCAAGTCTCTAAATATTTAATAAAACAACCAAAAATAAAATCAATAAACTTGTAAAAGATCTGAAAAGCCAAAGAGCAAAACTGACCTCCTTGACATACATAGAAAACTATATCTAATAAGAACAGGATAAAAATGCTTTTCAAATAAAAATATATCATCTCCAAAAGTTGACCATTTGGTGAGTTATAAAGCAAATTTCAACGAATTTCAAAAGATTGAAATAATTAGGAATGTGTAATTCTACCTCCGTGGAATTAACCTAGATATCAGTACAAAAAATAAATTAGAAAATCCCAAAGTGCTTTAATTTTAAGCTGTATACTAATAAATATATCCAAAGCCAAAAAAATAATGAAAAGTAGAAAATATTTCAAAGTACATGATAACTAAGTTTCAACATTTCACAACAAATTATAATTCATGAAAGAACATTGGTGAATCTCACAAGCATTATGTTGATCAAAAGAAGGCAGAGACACAGTTAGTACATTCTGTGATTTCATTTAGAATAAGACAAAAGTTCATAAACAAGCTAAACTAATCTCTGATGTTAGAATTCAGAATGATTCTTTCCTGGGATAGGGGGAGAAGTGGGTGTTTGGAAGGAATTATATGGAGACTGCTAGTGCGCTGTAACATTCTACTTCTTGATTTAGGTCTGGATGTGTTCCCTTTGTGAAAATTCAATTTGTACATTCAGAATTTGTATATTTTTTAAAAAGTACATTTCACTTCAATTAAAAGTTTGCTTTAAAACAGCATAATCAACGTCAAGGCTGTTGATGTCGTGACATTGTGTTCACTCTTATATTTAAATGTCATCAATGTTTTTGGTTCCGTTTCAAGGGAAGGAGCTAAAAAAATTGCCACATCAAGTGGAAATTGAGGCTTTGGATTAAACAGATAGTTGTTTCAATTCTTTGCCTAAATAGGGGCATATAATTGTAAGTCTTCCCTCAGAGAGCAGTTATTCTATTTTAGTAACTATCCACATTTTATACAGATAGCTTCTAAAATATATCTTCATTGTGAAATGGGAGAATAAATTCAAGTGTACATGTTGAATCACCACAATTTTCACTGAGAAACAAATGAACTCTATTTTTTGCATCACAGAACATTTAAAGATTTATTTCCTTAAAGTTAAACCAAGGAGATTTAAACAATTTATGGGAGAAACAATATGATTATATCTGATTTAAGAATTACTGGTTACATAAAACTGACCTTAAAGTAGAATACTGTTATCACGTTTCCAGCAAAAATTTTGATATTAACTTTTACTGTCCTGTCATTTGCAGCAACATGGGTAGAACTGGAGGTCATTATTTAAGGAAATAAGCCAGGCACAGAAGGATAAATATCACATGTTCTTACTCATATGCAGCAGCTAAAAAAGTGACCAACTACTCTCGGCCTTTCTACTGCTCTCATAGAGGAAGAGAGTAGAATGCTGGTTACCAGAGCCTGGGAAAGGTGTGTGGGTGTGAGGGGGATGAAGAGAAGTTGGTTAATGGGTACAAACATACAATTAGATAGAATAAGTTCTAGTGTTTGATAGCCCAGTAGGGTGACTACAGCTAACAATAATTTATTGTATATTTCAAAATAGCTAGGAGAGAAGCTTTGGAATATTCCCAACACAAAGAAATAATTGTTTGAGGCGATGGATATCCCAATTGCCCTGATATTACACATAGTATCCATGCTTTGCAATAAGTCACTAAAACTGATTCCTCCTGTCTAACTGAAACTACATACCCCTTGACCAATATCTCCCTTTCCCCATCCCGCACTTCTAGTAACCAGTATCTATGCTCTGTTTCTATGAGATCGACATTTTTAGATCCCACATATGAATGAGATCAGGTGGTATTTGTCCATCTGATATATTCTTAAACAAGGCTGCTTAGGCTAAATAATTATGTGCACATTTGTCTGTGATGCCAAATGGTGAGCTGGATTATTTCATATAGCTATAATCACATTATCATCCTTTGTCTAGTAAAATGGCTATTTTATTTGATATCTCCTATCCTGTACTAAACCAATCTATGTTAATTAATTAATTAATTAACTCAGATGATATTTATGTATCATGCTGTGTTTGGTGCTGGAGATATAATAAGAAATAAGATAGACACAGCTCTATTCCTCATCGAAGTCACAATCCACATTTATAATATACATTGAGAAATAGGAAATTTTGTCTGTCAGATGAATTTTATACCCATACCCTCAGCTTCGTGTACTCTTTTGTAGGTGAGAATTCTCTAGTGTGAAATGGGAGAAAATATTTTTGAGTTCAAGCTCACAAAGGCCTTTACTATAAGCAGAGTACTAGGATTTCTGGAAAGACTTCTAGTAAGCAGTAAATGTGGGCCGTTGGCAATTACGCATGCTTCGTTAAGTAGTTAAGTGCTCTTTTTAAAAATTTTTACTTTTATCATAGTTTTATATATGCATAGCTCGTTATGAAAAATATTTCCCTTCTTTGATCCCAGCATTTCTGCTGCCCTTAGGCAGCCATTTTCAATTGTTTCAGTTTACTTTGTTCTTAATTTCCATATTTATAAGTAATATCCTCATACTACTTTCTTCATTTCAGATATCCATTGATTTTTATTTTACTTTGGAATATGAGGATTGAGCAGTTTTATCCATTTACTTCCTGACACAAACTTTCGTAATGATTTTTGGTTATATTAAATATTCATGTATAATTTAATGTTTAATTTATAATTCCATGTTTATATAAATATAATACACTAATGGTATTATATTCTATAATTAGTTTTTTTTCTAATAAGAAGGATTGTTTTCTAAATCTTAATAATATCCTCTCTCTCCTTCTCATTTGTCCTTCTCATTTGTCCTTCTCATTTAGTCCTCTATGTGCCCACCCCATGGAGGTATAAATCTCCTTTCAGTTCATTCAAACACATTAAATTCATCTTCGTGGAGTCATTCCTTTGGAGCCATCTGCTCTCTTGCTCCAATCTGAGCCAGTTGCTCTCTAGATCTCCTGCACAGCTGTCCTCCTGAGATTTTTTTACCAGCATCCTTAGAATTCCTTTTGCTTCTATCAGGTATTGGGTTTCTAATTTCCTGGACTCTATCTTTTTATTTTGGTAGAGCACTTCTTCCATTAGCTTCCTGGGAGATCATGTGTGGGAGGTGAATTTCCTGAGATGGAGCCTGCAATGAGACGTTGGTTGGATTGAATTCCAGTTTGGAAAGTGTTACCACTCAGAATTTTAAAAGCATTCCTTCATTGATTTTTTAGCTTCCATGTTTTTATTGAGAAGTTTGATGCCATGTTGATCCAATTTTCATTAAATTACTCTCATTCTTCAGCCTTCCTGGTTTTCCTAATCCAGAGCTCCTGTGGCTCAATCTCTCCTGAGGAGAAATCTCTAGTCTTCTGCTACCATGGATGTCTGGGGCAGTAGAGGACATCTGTGGCCTGACTTCTTACAAAGGTTTCAATCATTCCTCCAGTTTTCGGTCCTCTCCTCCCCCCTACCTCTTGCAACTTTTTGCCCCTCTTTCCCAGGTTCCTAGTGCTACCTATTCCTCAGTGCGAAGAAACAGATTGCCTTCTCTCTGCTGCTTGATTTCAGTTTTTTCAGGCATGCCAAATCAGATTCAACTCATCCTTCTGCTTTCCAGCTTTCAAAATTTCATTCCTGCTAACTCTTTTCCCATGCTCTTTAACCTTGTGGATTCGTGCACTAAAATATATATTTATTATCATTTTGTTAAAGATTTTGTAGGCAGGAAAGGTAAATACATCTGCCTTCTTTAACTGAAAGTCATAACACTGATTTTTACAGTAATTACTATATCCAATAATAATTTTGCATGAACCCCAATACAAATAATGTGCAGCCGAAATTATTCTTTATACTCAGGGAGGAAAAAAGGCCATTTCAGTGTATTTCTTCTCTATAGTATTCTATGTTCTTCAGTATTCTGTGTTCTATTCTGTGTTCTGCAGTATTCTATATTCTTACCATCCAAACTACTTTAACCCCTTCTCCTTACAGGAGTAAGTTGATTATTTTCTTTCTGTCAGCACTCCTTTGCATGTTGTCTTCTTAGATGTCTGTGGAGCATGTAGAACATTTCTTCTCACCAGACAGAAATGTTGGGGATAGAAATTGGCACTATCTCTTGCACAGCAGGGTGACTATAGTCAATAATAATGTGTTGTATATTTCAAAATAAGTAAGAGAGTAAATTTCAAATATATCACCACAAAAAATGTCAAGTGAGTGAGGTGATGGATATGTTAATTGGCTTGATCTAATCAGTCCACATTTTGTGTGTGTGTATCAAACATCATATTGTAGTCCATAAATGTTATACAATTATGATTTGTCTATTAAAATAATATAAATAAAAAAGAAGTTGGCAATATCTCTGGTTAGGGATCAAACAGAGAGTACCAGCTATGAAGAGAATCTTCAGTATGCTGTATAAGTACTGTTTTAATTTATTTTGTTACCTTCTTTCTCTAATTGGTAGATGGATGAATGGAATTTTCTTTTTGTTGATTTGTCATGTTTTGGGATACATATAAAGGGTTGGTTTAGACAGTGAAATTATAACAGCACTCTTATTATAAGTAAATACATTCACTCACAAAAACATGATGCTCTTTAGTGCAAAATACGTACAGGTTCTAGTTTTTTGTATGATAGATTGGAATGGGGTGAAATATGTCCCATATGCAAGGTGATAAAAAAAGGAGAGGACAGTCTACTAGTTAGACTAACATTATGTAAAGAAGTGTTTAAGTTTGTAACATTGTTAGTTGTTAATTGAGGGAAAATAAGAAAAAGCCTGAATTTCAAATGCTTCTTTCATTACATTTGCCTTTGTGGAAGAGAGCTTGATTTTTTTTCCAGGGTAATTACTTGGATAAACTTAAAATAAATGAAGGTTTTTCCAGTACAGCATCATGTATATCTGGCTACTGATATTGTAATACCAATCATTGCACAAAATGGTCATTATGATTCATGTGTGGTTATGCTGTCAGACATGTTCCACTAAGATTCAAAAAAGGAAAAGGCTGAAACAATCGCAAAATAAACTGTATATTATGAATGCCACTAATAATGGTTAGAATGCAAAACTAACTGAGTTGTGAAGACATGGTTCTTGCCTTTTATGGTCAATGTGTAAAACCTTGTGGTGCTTTGCCAGATGAACGTTGAGCCCATTATTACACACATTAAAGATAAGAAAGTTTTTCCTGCTAGCACATAAGCACCTGCAAGGGCACAGCAAAGGTTTTGTGTTGTTTATTAGCATGAGATCCTCTCTTCACGGAACAGCTGCTTGACACACAGCCCAAAATGTAGCTTCCTTGTGTTTTGAAAAAAGCGTTGTCGCCACTGAAAGGGCAGGCACACAGTAATGGGAGTTTTGGCTCGGAGTTGCTCTGGCTAAATGACAGATATTTGCTTGTGAAAAATGGATCTACACAACCTGCTCTGTGTCACAAACTCAGAAAACTGTGTTTGAGATGCATAGGTTGACATCTTCCCTAGTTTTTATTTCGGCTACAATGGAAAACATGACACTCAAGGCACTTCTGTTTCTATTGACCAAATTGAGATTTTCCATCCTGCTATTCCCTCTCTTCCTTTTATTCCACTGATACATTTGTTTCTTTTCTCAGTGGTTTATATTGCTACATGATCTACAGTACTGCTTTACAGAGATATTTCTATGTGAAGTTTTATGGAATTGAGGGGATTTAATTTAATGTCCAGAAAGACCTAGTCTAGTTGAGATAACGTCATGGAAAGGAGTGTCAAAAGCTATGTTTAAATCTGGTGTGCTGAGATCTTTTTTGAAGAAGCATAAAAAAGTGCAAACCTTTATTTACCATCCTAATTTTGTTCATTATTTCTGATTTCTACTTTAAAAATATGGAAAGGATGTCCTTTATTAAGGGGCATATGATGTAAAACTTTTAATTTAAGGACAGACTTGTGGAATTTTTTTCTCAAACTTCTAATAATTGGTAGAGTTCATAAACACTACATATACCAATCTTTAAAGTTTAAATTATTAATACATTTATTCTGACTCTAGGATTGTCAGATAAAATACAGAATGTCCAGTTAAATTTGAATTTCATATACATGTGGAATATTTTTTACCATAAGTATGTCTCAAGTTCTGTATTTTTATCTTTGAAATCTAGCAAACCTACTCTCTAACACTATTTTAACAAAAATATTTCAGGTGAAAATGGCTCAACTACTACTACAACAGTCGTAGTTGTTTTAACTACAACTTAAAAATGAAAAAGTTTCGTGTGTGTGATCAAACCTACTTTCTTTTTGAAACACACAAGAAGTTACAGTTTTTATGTGTCTCAAGAGAAACTTTAAAACTTTGGTTAGGTTTTTTGTTTTGTTTGTCTTGCACTTTACTGCTTCAAATCTACATTTTTTGGGGCACCCCATACTAGTAGTTTATGAGGCCATCATAAAGAAAAATAGGTGAGGTTGTTTATAGGCAATTTGGTCCAAGATCTAATTCTTCAATATATATGTATGAAGCTGCATAATTTATGAAATCAGCTTCGATGTTAGCATACACCTTTTTTCACACATTAATATTAATAATAATAATAAAAACAAGTAACAAATTATTATTATCACAGAGAAGATAATCTAGCATGCAGATTTTAAACCAATGAGTATAACACATTGTAACTGTATAGATCTGAAGTAGTTATTAATACTTAACCTCTGTTCTGCTGGTCTATCTTCTGTTAAATAGAGGTAATAATGGTACCCACCTTATAGGTTTATTGTGAAGATGAAATATGTTAATGTATATAAAGCTCATAGACCCCTGTGTGACATACAGTTAGTGCTATGTAATTGTCGTTACATATTTGCTGTTGATTTTTTGTTTGTTTTGTATGTGAAATTATTGTGTCAAGGTTTTTACAAATTTAAGCATCATATCAATCCTCTGAAGTTAATTTTATTAATATCTTTAATAATGTAATGTAATTTGCCTGATTAATTGAGCCACGATTCAAGCCCAATTCTGTTAATCCACATATTGTACTGTTACCAGCCCTGATACACACACACACACACACACACACACACACACACACACACATGCTCATGCAACTTTTCCAGGATGTAGGTGGTTTGTTCTAAAGGATATGTTCTGTGTTCTGCTAGTAGCCTAAATAAATCTATATATTGAAGCTCATATTAATAGTGAATAGCGTTTACTAATTCTGCTGCCTTTTTCTTCCTTTCCTCAAGTCTAGGTTCACAAAAGCTCAGTACCCCACTACCTACATTTTATAGGGCTCATTGTTTTTGCTTGTTTTCATCAAGTAATTATATTTGCAATTTCGCCACTTTGAAAAGTGCTGACACTTCTCTTGGTTATGAATGAGACAACAGTTTTACACGTTTGACTGGGGCTTCTTTTGACTATGTGCCAATCTACTCTTCTGTCCATAGATACCTACCCATAAGCACAAATGCACAAGTGTGCACACACATGTGTATGTTAGATTTCTTGTGCAATTCAGTGAGAAACTGATTACAAATTATCTAATCCTAGATTTCAAGAAAACAGAAAAGGAGAACTGTTCAGCTATTGGATGGCGAAATGATAACAAATTCAGAGAAAACATTTGAGGAAATTCAGTGAACAGAGATAGCTAATGAGAGGGAGTTGCATATCACTCAAATGAGAATAAAGGAAGTTATGAAAATTGTTTGTGTAACCACATCGAAGCCATTGCCAGTTTTAGAGGGATGTTTTGGCCAAAGAAACACATTCCAACAACTTAGGCAGACTGAAAACAAAACTATTTTTTTTTTTTTAAATTGGGTTTCTTAAAATACTGTGAGGAAGTCAAGTAATCCTTAGTGATATTAAAGAACCATTTCTTCTTATACCCCATTTACTTAACCTCTTATCACTGTTTCCTTTGCTCTTCTCTCCCTCTAATCAACAGGGCTCTCTCCCCCTCACTCTGGATAAAACTCCACTCCAGTCATTTTCCTGCAAGTCTTCTTTTCTCCCACTTGTCTGTAGCCTCTATTCTTTAGTCTCTCTCTACCCACTCTCCAGATTCTGCACACCACCAACAACCTCCATCATCTCAGCCCTCAGGGGACACAGGGGTGAGAAACTATGCAGGCAAAATGAGGGCCCTCTTGGGGAAGGGAAGGGAAGAAAGGCTAGTGACATTCAAATACTAATTTTTTCTTTTTATTTCCTGCTTGCTGTCACATTTCAAGCACTTTGAAGATACATATAAAGAAAAATGATTTTAAGCATCATTGTAGAAATGAAATAAATAAAATTTATATTTACCCATTCTATAATTGATGTTGATTGAATCTACCCAAGTTTGAGTGATTTATGATACTGATTCTTTTTCCTAACCTCTCTCTCTCTTTCTCTCTCTTTCACACACACGCGCACACACACACACACACACACACACACACACACACATACACAACACAGTTCTCCTCTGGTTTACATTTACATTTGAAGCTAACAAATGTACCCAACTTATTTTGCACTGTTGAGCACAGGCAAATGATTTCCCAATCTTTCATTCAAGGACATGCTGTTGTCTGAATCATGGTGTCAGATTACCAAATGAAACTGAGTGGCAAGAGGGGCAAATATGGCATTTATAATTATGTATTTTTTATAGTTTCATCTTTAGTGATAGCTTGGGGAAAAAATGTGCAATATGACCAAGAATTTGGTCTCTGTGCCCTAGAGGTAATAAAAATCTTGATACTAGCAAAGTAAAATAAGGCTTTAATGTTTTTGATGTGGAAAACAAGGAAAGTAAGTGAGAAATTTTGATGGACAGAGAGTTACAAAACATTAATAATATTATTAACATTATGACTATTGAGTTCTGATTTTCTGCTAGAAACTATGAAAAACTTTAAGTATACATCATCTAAGTTAACTCTTGCATCAATGCTAATAGAGATATTATCTCCATTTCTAGAGGGAGGACCTGAGATTTATATCAATTAAGTATCTGCCCATCATCTATTACGTAATTTGTACATTGCACAACTGGGATTCAAATCTGTCACTACCTGATCTAATGCTGTCCACTAAACTTGTGATAAATATGTATGTGTGTGTATATATATATATATTACACACATACATGTTTATGTATCTACAGATATACATAGAAATTGCCTCCATAGGTAGTTTGTGATTTCAGATAGGGAGAAAATATTTAGGAGGTGAGGACATCTTTTGTCAAGGATTTATAGCCTGGGTAGATGGTCATAGTACAATTAGTCACATAATTGTGTGTTTGAAGACTGGAAAAAATACAAGACTAAAGAGTAAAAATGGAAACTTGTTTAGAGCAAGATGGCCAAATAGAAACCTCCAGCAATCTTCCCTCCGTATAAACAATAAATTCAACAACTATCCATGCAAGCAAGCACCTTCAGGAAAAGCAAAAATCAAGTGAGTGATCATATTACCTACTTTTAACATTATATCAAGAAAAGAGGCTCTGAAGAGGGCAGAAAAGACAATCTTGCATGTCTATGCCACCCCTCCTCCATTCCCCAGCAGTGCCACACTAGCACACGGAGTGGAGAGAGAATCTGTGTGCCCAGGGAAGGGAGAGTAAAGTGATTATGGGATTTTGCATTGAAACCCAGGCCACCCTGGCACAGAAGAACACAGCACAGGGCAGAATTTTGCCATTGTCCATGCAGGGAACATTTAGATCACCCAGCCAGAGAGAAATACTCTGTCCTGAAACCCAAGTTCTGGCTAGCTCCACCACGGGCTAACAAAAAGCAACCTGGGGCTTGGACTAAATTTGTGAGGCAGTTGGACTACAAAGGCTCCTGTCCTTGGGCAGTTCCTCGGGCTGTGCTGGCTCAGAGCCTGTGGACTTGGGGTGCAAATGACCAGTGAGACACCAGTGGTGGTGGCCAAGCCAATGCCTGTGTCACTTCCCCCAACTCCAAACTATAGGAAGTGTGGCTCAGAGAGTCTTCATCCACTTTGGGAATGGAAAGGGAAAAGTTCAGAGAATTTTGTTTTGCAACTTGGGTACTAACTAAGCCACAGTAAAATAAAGTACCAAGTAGACTCCTGGAGCCCCTGAGTCCAGGTCTTAGTTCGTGGATGCACCCTGGGCCAAAGGAAACACGCTTCCCTAATGGGAAGGACCCAGCCCTGGAAGGATTCACCACTTGTTGACTAAAGAGCCCTTTGGCTTTGAATAAACATCAGAAGTAGGCAGGAAACAGCCACCAAAGGCTGTGGGTGAGACTGGGCTGGCTTCAGGTGTGACCTGGCACTGGTGGCCACGAGCGAGTGCCCATGTCACTCCTCCTCCAATACCAGAAGCCCAGCACAGAGAGTGAGGGGAGAGAGTGATAGACTTTGCCTGGTAATCCAGGGAATTCTCCCATATCTTACCCAAGTCCACCAAGGTGGTACCATCAGGAGTCTGAACAAATCATAACTGGGAGTTGGGGTACACCTAGTGCTGATATGGTTGCAATGACCAAAGACTTAGATCACAACACTCAATTCCCTTTGGATACCTGGAAAGCCTTTTTAAGAAGAACAGGTTCAAACCAGCACAGACTACAAAGATTAAAACAAATACCTACTCTTCAATGCCCAGAGGTTGATGAACATCCACAAGCATCAAGAACACCCAGGAAAACATGACCTCACCAAATGAACCAAATAAGATACCAGTGACCAATCCTAGAGTGATGGAGATATGTGACCATTCAGGTGAAGAATTCAAAATATCTGTCCTGAAGAAGCTCGATGAACTTCAAGATAACACAGAGAAGGAATTCAGAAGCTTATCAGAGATATTTCACAAAGAGATTAAAGTAATAAAAAGAAAAAATCAATCAGAAATTCTGGAGCTTAAAAATTCAATTGACAAACTCAGAAATGCATCAGAGTTTCTCAACAGAAGAATTGACCAAACAAAAGAATCAGTGAGTTTAAAGACAGGCTATTTGAAAATACACAGTCAAAAGAGAAAAAAGAATAAAAAAGAATGAAGCCTGCCTAAAAGATCTGTAAAATAGCCTCAAAAGGACAAATCTAAGAGTTAATGGCCTTAAAGAGGAGCTAGAGAGAGAGAGTGGGGTAGAAAGTTTATTCAAAGAAATAATAACAGAGAATTTTCCAAACCTAGAGAAAAATATCAATATTCAGCTACAAGAAGGTCATAGAACACTAAACAGATTTAATCCAAACAAGACTACCCCAAGGCATTTTAATAATCAAGGTTCCAAATGGTTTGAATAAAGAAAAAGTCATAAGGGAAGCAAGAAATAGAAAAAAATAATATATAAAGGAGCTCTGATACATCTGACAGTAGATTTCTCAGGGGAAACCTTACAGGCCAGGAGAGTGTTGCATGATATATTCAAAGTCTGAAGGAAAGAAACCTTAACACCAGAATATTATACCCTGTAAAAATAGCCTTCAAACATGAAGGAGAAGTAAAGACTTTCCCAGACAAACAAAAGCTGAGAAAGTTCATGGACACCAGATCTGTCTTACAAGAAATGCTAAAAGGAGTTCTTCAGTC
Organism: Propithecus coquereli; assembly: GCF_000956105.1. Taxonomy (NCBI): domain Eukaryota; kingdom Metazoa; phylum Chordata; class Mammalia; order Primates; family Indriidae; genus Propithecus; species Propithecus coquereli. The sequence continues at coordinate 4,434,238 of NW_012137747.1, read as the reverse complement.
TGAAAGAAAAGGATGTTACTGAACAGTAAGAAATCATCTCAAGGTGTAATAGCAAGTACACGAATACAGAATACTCTATTGTTGTAATTGCAGTGCATAAAACACTATCTCTTGAGTAGGAAGATTAAAAGGCAAACTTATCAAAAATAACTACACCTTTTTGAAAGATACAGTATAAAAAGATATGAATGGAAATAACAAAAAGTTAAAAAGCTGGGGGGGATAGAGTTAAAGTGTAGAATTTCTGTTAGATTTTTATTTGCTTGTTTATTTTGTTTGTAAGTAGAGTTGTCATATGTTTAAAATAATTGGTTATAAAATGTTTTTTGCAAGCCTCAAATTTGATAAGCTCAAATCAAAAAATCTACAACAGATACACAAAAACTAAAAAGCAATAAATTAAAACACACTAACAGAGAAAATTACTTTTAACAAAGGAAGACAGGAAGAAAGAAAGAAAGAAGAAAGAAAGAAGAAAGAAAGAAAGAAAGAAAGAACCACAAAACAACCAGAAATCAAATAACAACATGGCAGTAGTAAGTCCTTACCTATCAATAATAATATTGAATGTGAATGGACTAATCTCTCCAATAAAAAAACATAGAGTGGCTAAATTGATAAAAAAAAACCAAGATCCAGCCATATGTTGTCTGCAAGAAATACACTTCACCTATAAAAACACACAGAGACTGAAAAATAAAAGGATAGAAAAAAAATATTCCATGCAAATGGAGAGCAATAAAGAACAGAAGTGTAGCGGTGTAAGTCTATCAGACAAAATATATTTCAAGACAAAAACTGTAAAAAGAGACAAAGGAGGTCATTATACAATTATAAAGGGGTGAATTCAGCAAGAGGATGTAACAATTCTAAATATATATGCACCTAACACTGGAGCACCCAGACATATAAAGAAAATATTATCAGAGCTAAAGAGAGAGATTGACCCCAAAAGGATTACAGCTGGAGACATCAGCACTCTAAGGCACATAATCCAGACAGAAAATCAACAAAGAAACATTGGACTTAGTCTGCACTATAGACCAAATGGATCTAATAGATATCTCCAGAATGTTTCATCCAACAGCTACAGAATACATGTACTTTTCCTTAGCTTATGGATCATTCTCAAGGATAGACCAAGTGTTAGGCCACAAAACAAGTCTTAAAACATTCAAAAAAATTGAAATCATAGCAAGTATTTTCTCTGACAACAATAGAATAAAACTAGAAATCAATAACAATAGGAACATTGGAAAATATACAAACACATGGAAATTAAACAATATCCTTCTGAATGACCAGTGGGTCAATGAAGACATGACGAAGGAAATTTAAAAATATCTTGAAACAAATGAAAATGAAAGCACAAGATATCATAACTTATGGGATACAGAAAAAGCAGTAATAAGAGGAAAGTTTGTAGCAGTTAGTGCCTATATCAAAAAATCAGAAAAGCTTCAGCTAAACAACCTAATGATACATTTCAAAGAACTGGGAAAACAAGAGCAAACCAAATCCAAAATTAGTAGAAGAAAAGAAGTAAACTGTGAAACTACTAAGAGAAAACACTGGGGAAATGCTTCAGGACATTGGTCTGAGCAAAGATTTCTTGAGTAATACCCTCAAGCACAGGCAACCAAAGCAAAAGTGGACAAATGAGATCACGTCAATCTAAAAAGCTTCTGCACAGAAAAGGAATAAGGGAAGAGACAACCCACAGAATGGAAGAAAATATTTGCAAACCACCCATCTGATAAGTGACCAATAACTGGAATATATAAGGAGCTCCAACAACTCAATAGAAAAAAAAACAAATAATTCAATTAAAAAAAGGATCTTAATAGACATTTCTCAAGAGAATACACACAAAAGGCCAACAGGTATATGAAAAAAATGCTCAACATCATTAGTCATCAGAGAAATGCAAATCAAAAGTACAATGAGATATCATCTCATCCCAGTTAAAATGACTTTTATCAAAAAGAGGCAATAACAAATGCTGGCGAGGATGTGGAGAGAGGGGAGCCCTCATACACTCTTGGTGTAAATGTAAATTAGTGCAATCGCTATGGAGAACAGTATGGAGATTGCTCAAAAAACTGAAAATAGAACTACCATATGACTCAGCAATCCCACTGCTAGGTATATGTCCAAAGGAAGGGAAATCAGTACACAGAAAAGATATGTGCGCTCTCATGTTTGCTGCAGCACTATTCACAATAGCCAGATTTGGAATTAACCTACGTGTTCAAAAATGGATGAATGGATAAAGAAATTGTGGCACATATACACAATGGAATATTATATAGCTATAAAAAGAATAAAATCCTGCCATTTGCAGCAACATGGTTGGAACTGGAGAATATTATGTTAAGTAAAGTAAGTGAAGCACAGAAAGACAAATCTCGTATGTTCTCTTTCACATGTGGGAGCTAAATGTTAAAAACAATTGATCTCATGGAGACAGAGAGTAAAATGATGGTTACCAGAGGCTGGAAAGGGTAGCAGGGAGGGGAGGATAAAGTGGAGACAGTTACTGAGTGCAAAATATAGGTAGATGGAATGAACAATATTTGACAGCACAACAAAGTGACTATAATCAACAATAAGGTATATTTAAAAATAACTAAAAGAGCAGAATTGGAATGTTCCTCCTATAAAGAAATGATAAATACCTGAAGTGATGGATACTTCAATGCCAGTTGCCCTGATTTGATTAATTCACATTGTATGCCTATATCTAAACATCACATGTACCCTAAAGTTGTATAAAGATATACAACTATTATGTGTTCATAATAATTAAAAAGAAAAAAGAAAAAAAAAACAGAAGTGAAAATGGGGCAACTTCACATAGAATTCTTTCAGATATGGTAATTTATTATTGCCCTTCCTATCCTTTCCCTGGTGTCTTCTCTCATAGTCTCATCTGCTTATTTCCTGCCAGTATAGTATTTTCCTTTTCATTGATTCATGTTTGAGTTGAATATTCTTGCTTCAGGATTATTGAATTTCCTTTTTCCTTTTGCCCCTCTTGATATCTGCCTTCAAAGTTAAATGTCCTAATCATTAACTAGTGCGACTTGGCATCAATGGATTGTGCTCAAACAGAAGGACACGGGCAGGAAACTGAACATTGTTTCATAGGTGTCCTCATGGAAGGGTTTGTGCAGAGTATCACAAAACTCCCAGGCAGTGAGGCATGGTGCCTGTGGTTTACAAGCTGCCTGAGAGACCCTCATTCCTGGAAGAGCAGAATAGGGAGCCTGCCTGGTCATGCTTTATAACACAAACCTTACATAACATCATTTGGGATGATGAATAGTATCTGACTCCAGTTAGTCTCAGATGCCTCGTATATGAACTTCAAACAGCTAAATGTGGTCCTACAATTCTGGCATGAAGATGGGATTCTAATTCTGTATACCACATTCTCTTTAGTTGGTGGTAAGTTCAGGGGCCAAGGCATTGTATGGAACATCAGGTTTATGTTTCTAGCTTGGTGCTGTAGAAAATTATGGTGTTATGGAATCTCTCAGGACTCTGACTTCCCACCAAAAATAAGAAAGCATCAGCACTGCAGAATCTCACATTTACTGAGTACCCAGAGTCATATATGGGATGCAGTGGGTTTTATAGCCTTTAGATATGGTCACTAGTCTTCAAAAGCTACTGTTTAGTGGGGAGATAAGGCAAACCACTAGAGAATTGGAACACTGTAATTAGGCATTCTAGAAGTTCCCGTTAGTCAGGACCTTGTGAAGTGTTTGAGGGCAGGCATCATTCAAATTGTGTCACAAACTTTAATCCATAAAATAGGCCCCATTTCATCTTGTAGTAGAGGGCTTCTCTGGAGTCTGGGAAGTATACTAATGACTATATAGAACAAGTTCCTTATTTTCAATAATGCTCTAAAATACTGTGCTGTAAACATAATGCAATATTCTATATAACAAATAAATATTGTTTTTTCACTCATTTCATGATTAAAGGAATTGATAGAGAAGAATAAAAACTACACAAGAATTCTACAGGTCTAGGTTTTGCTTCATTTTATCTCTAGAGTGCAGGCAACTTAGCAGTGACAAAGCAAATTACACGGGAGAAATGGGAACTCTAAAGTAATGGCCAAACTTCAACGTGCATCAGCATCACCTGGAGGTGATCACCAAGCCCAATGGACTCTACCCCCAGAGCTTCTGATTCACGGGGCCTGGAGCAGGACTCATAATTTGCAAGTTCCCAGGCAATGCTTACACTGCTTCTCCAGGGACTACACTTTGAGAACCACTCTTAATATACAGAAAGAAAGAAAATGGAAACATTGCTTTCATACTGGAGTGTTCTCCTGACTTCTTTCCAGAAAAAAGTGAATAAAAAAGAGAGACTAAATGTCCAATTTATGAAAAGAATTTCTCACCCTTTTAAGGCAATATGAACAGTGCAGAGGAGACTTAGAGGTTTTAGTGGCGAGTCATAGGCCAGAACTGTTCCATCTGAGGATGTCATCTGTTGTTTGCATTTACTTATTTTGAAGAAAGTGTTTCATTTTTATTTTTCTTCTTTTCAACTCATTTTTTACTGTACTTATGTATTTTAAGGAAAATTATAGACAATGGTATTCTACCTCATAAATATCTTAGTATGTATCTGTAAAAAGTGAGAATATTTTCCTATAACTAGAATAGAATTGTGTACCTAACAAAATTAACAGTAGCTATTAATACTTAATATAATCTAATACTTATTCCATATTTACATTTTTTAAAATCTTCCCTAAAATATTCCTTTTGGCTGGCTTGTCCATATCGGGATTTAATCCACAAAAACCAGTTGCATTTGGATGCTGTGTCATTGAAACCATTTTTAGTTTAGAATAATTCTGACTTGCTAAAAAGAGAGGGCCATCTATCCTGTAGAATATCTTATTTTTCTGGATTTTTCATGCTCCTCGTAAAAAATCTTGATTAGATTATGATACATATTTTGGTAAGAGTACATACCAGGTAATCTCATGTACTCCATGATGCATTCTGTCAGGAGGAAACACAATATCTGGGTTTCCCACCATTCATGTCACTGTGACCTGCATATGGTAATGACTTCCTGATTGTCCACTACAATGTTACATTTTCCTTTTGCTACCAGAAAGTAATCTGTGTGGTGTTAATCTTGGCATCACATAAATGTCTGATCCTCCATAACTTTTCCCTGTGGTTTATAATACCACTTGATAACTCTTGCCTAAATCAATAATTTTATTAAGGTTTACAAAGTGATAATTTACTAATGCTGTCATTCCCGCTACATATATTAGCTGACATTCTTTTGAAAAGTAGAGTGTTTGCTCACAATTGAGGCTACTTTTTCACCATAAGATGTGTTTTCTACTGGAAAGCTCTATCTTTCCCATAAGTTACCAGTATTCAAAGTCAGTGCCATCTCACATGTTAACAAATAAGATATTCTAGCTTTCTCTGTGGAAGTATCATTAAGGATACATTGATTTTCACACATTAAAAGTGGTTCAGTTGTCTACCACCATTATTCTGAAAATGTATACACATGACAGGAATAAACTGTCAAGAAGCAATGAACTGAAGACCAAAACACATTAATTATGACAGGGAACAGGTTACTACACTTCTAAAAAAATTCAAGGCCTCAGATTATCTTGTTGCAATTTCTAGGTAAAGCATTCAAGGAAGACACACTGGCAAAGGAAGTACTGACAAAAGAGAAGATACATGCTATTTGCATTGTCATTCTAAGATGGCTTAATAAAGCCAATCCAGATTGAGGAAGGATGGCCACTATTTTTTATTAATAGAAAGAGTAAAAAAAAAGTACATATATGTGGGGATAATAAGACAGCTTTAAGGGGGATATAATCTTTGCAATGTGTTTGGTTTGAGCCTATTTTGAGACTGACGATGGAAGAAATGCTGTTCTTTATTGTATTTATAACCATGCTGAGTTTGCAAAGAGAAAACAGACTAAAGTCATTAGAAGAGTGTAGCAAAGCAGTTAAATGTAAACATAAGGGAAATGATTTACATGAATGTCGTCAGCATTTTTCCTCTTTCCTGGAGTTTATTTGAGAAAAACAAAACAAAACAAAACAAAAATCTCGTACTACAGATTTAGAAACCATTTCCTGTTACCTCAGGTTGAAGTAAGAGTAAGTGCCAAATTACTTTGGTGAGGCTGCTGGTGACAGCTACAGTGATAGGTTTTAACCAGGTAGGTCCAAGTAGTTGAACTTCTAGCAGATGTTTTAGATTCATCTCTCTTGGATGTCACCAACCATCCCTTTGTACAAGTGTCAGCTAAATGGACTTGAAATGGCTGTCACTTTTGTGCTCTGATTATCTGAAGAATGTTTGTATGGTGGATTTGTTAATGTGAAGGATAGAGTCCTCCCTCCATCCTACCTTCTTTGCTGGAGAGCCAGGTACTACTTCCTGGAAAGTCACATAAAATTCTGGACAAGATAAGATTTCAATAGCAAATGCCACCAGCTTGCACCATATGCACTTTTCCTGGGACCTTTGTTCCTGAACTCCTCCTGCTGTATTGACTTTTAACCCAAGCCATGCTGACATTGTTCATCTCTGCTAGGATTCTCATGTCCATTCTGGAGTTCTGGAACGAGTTACTTGTTTCTAGAAATATGTACAATGGTAACATATTCAGGCCAGGTGTGGTGGCTCAAGCCTGTAATCCTAGCACTCTGGGAGGCTGAGGTGGGAGGATCTCTTGAGGTCAGGAGTTCAAGACCAGCCTGAGCAAGAGAGAGACCTTGTCTCTACTAAAAAATAGAAAAAAAAAAATTAGCCTGGTAACTAAAAATTGAAAAAATTAGCTGGGTGTGGTGGTGTGTGCCTGTAGTCCCAGCTACTCTGGAAGCTGAGGCAGGAGGATTGCTTGAGTCCAGGAGTTTGAGATTGCTGTGTGCTAGGCTGATGCCGTGGCACTCTAGCCTGGGCAACAGACCGAGACTCTGTCTCAAAAACAAAACAAAACAACAGTAACAATAACAAAAAACAAAACTAAACAAACAGATTGAGAATTTTCTATGATGAACTTTCTGGACAATTCTTAATTAAGAATAAGGTTTGTCAATGAAGAAAGTTGAGAGAAAATAGCACCTTACAGAAGGAAAATAGTATAGATAACATCATTTCATAATCTACAAATACTAAGTATTTACTAGGTATGTTGAAGAAATAGCTCTGTTAAACAATCAAATATGGTATCTATTTTCTACCAATTGTCTTATTCACAGATCATGACTCTTCAAAACAATTAAGTCTATAAACAAAGATGGAAGAATGTTTTTGCCCTTGTAGGTGGGGCCTTCAATTTAACCTTTATCAAATTCAAACAATAAGATAGTGGAGGATCCAAAATGTTTCCAAGTCTCTGTTAAATATAGACTTTTTGAATGTTTGTTTCATTCATATTTTAGTGCTTGCTTATTTATGACAACAAGCTTATGATATTGCATAATTGTGTAATAATAATCCAATGATTCATATAGCTCCTTGTGAAATTCAGTTCTGTGTGTATACTTTATCTTTCACCCAAGGTTCCAATTGTCTTTAAGATAATTTATCTATGGTTTAAAAACAAGAAAAAGAAAATAGGAAACACTTCACACCTTCAGGAATCCTTTGGGTGTAATAAACAGTGTAATTAAATTGGTGACTCTAAGAACCCTACAGTTGTTTTAAGAACAATTTTTCTCAAGTCTATAAAAATAAAAACGCCATCCTGGTAAGGCTTCTGAAATCAATTAGTTGTATCTCACAGCCAATAAAGTCTTTTGGTGGAGGTTTTGATGTGTGAGTTATGTTGGCTTCAAAAGGAAACTTCTGCAGTGTGGGATGAAATATAATTTTAAGAATTTTAATTCCATTTCAGTTCAGGACCAGAGGGCAATTATACTTAATATTCTCTATATTGGAAAAAGTCTTTGAATTTAGATAGCCATGACTGTTAAAAATGAGAAAGTTTAATTGGCAGTTGAAACTGTATAGAGTTTCTTGGGCAAAAGTTGTGATCTCCCTGAATTCTTCCTTCTTAATTAAGAAAAATTTCAGTGATTTCTAAACCTTGGGTAAAAGAAAATATATTGTAGATTAAAGTACCATTTTACTTGATTATATTAAACATGTACAGAAAATTTGAGATCATTTATAAGGTACTCAATATGGGGAAGAGGTCTCAGTCATAAACTCTTCCAGAAATTTCTAGAGATTGCAAAAGCCCCTTACATGTCTCCTAGGAAGGTCTTCTCATGTTCCTGCAGAGACAAGGATATGCAGTCATTTCTGCCATAAAAAGCAACCTCGCTGCCCCGATGCCTTGCTTATGACTCTCCCCAAAGACTCCCTCTGGCTCCTGCCTTTCTCTACTCCTTGGGACCTAGGACACAATGGGATATTTATTCATTCATTCTCCAGCCTTAGGTCTGATGCTAGGAGAAGCTGCTCCCTGTCCCTTATAAACAGATGGTGCTGCACCCTATATCTACTGGAGCATAGCTCAGAGCATCCAGCTAGAGAAGACTTCATGGTCTTGGGATGTGAGATCAGCCCAAGGTAGAACAAGTCTGAGAATCACAAAATTCCATGATTGGGAAGGTCTTTTAAGTTCAGGAATTTAACACTTCCCCTCTCCCCCACATTACTTTCCCTATGCGGTTGTGCAGTCTACTTTGACTTCACATAGCTCTGTTAGATTTTTGAAGCCACTGTAAAAAAACATAAAAATCTCCGTATCTCCCTTTAGTGACTCCCCATTGGTCCTATTTGGAAAAGTAGAGGATCCTGAGATGTTTTTAAGCTTTGGTATTCTGTGTTTCCATAATGCTGAGGGTCCTAGCTTAGTGATATCTCTTCAAGCCAGTGGAGCCCTACAGTCTTGGGACATATTCATTTATTTAACAGACATTTATAGAATGCCAAGTGGGCACAAGACACTGCTTTAGGTGCTATACAGACAAAAGTAAACAAATAGAAAAAAAACCCTGCTTTCATAGAAGTTGTACTGTACTAAGGGAAGAAAAGACAGATGAAAAGCAAAAATTGAAAAACAAAAAAGTATAGTCTGTTAGATAGTAACAAGCGCTATGGAAAAAAATTAAAGCTGGGAAGGCAGGTTGCAACTTAAAATCAGGTGATCTGAAATGCTTCACTGAGATGGTGACACTTCAATAATGTCTGGAAGGAGGTGGAAGTGAGGTAAGCTATGCAGATATTTCAAGGAAGATCATTCTAGAAAGAGGGTGCAGCAAGTGCAAAGACCCTGAGGCAGAGTATATAAGGAGTAGCAAGAAAGTGGTAAATAACAGCCACCAGATTGGGTAGGGTCTTGGATAGACACCTGTAACAATAGCCTTGGCTTTTATTCATATTAAGCTAGGATGTCATTGGCTACTCTTGAACAGAGGAGACAAAGTCTAACTTACTTTTTCAAGGATGACTCTAGCTGCTGTGTTAAACTTAGACCACCAGGGGCCGGGGTCAGAAGCCGAGAGGCAATTGGAAAGAAGCTGTGTAATAGATAACATGGATGGGATCTGCTGTGCAATAAATAACACAGATGGGTTTAGAGCAGGCTAGCGACAGTAAAGGTTGCAAGAATTATTCAGATTTTGAATATATTTTGAAGGTAGAGTAGACTTAATCACCTGAAGGATTAGATGCAGGGTATGAAAGGACTCAAAGGTGACTTGAGCAAATGCAAGGGTAGAATTGTCGCTTACTGAGGTGGAGAGAGACCTGGATTGGATCCCCGTCTGTCAGTTACTAAGAGTGTGACTTTGGGTAAGCAGCTTACCCACTCTGTGTACACTTTTTATGCACTTATGAAATGGGATAAACTTGTTTACTTTGTAGTTGATATAAGAATTAAAGATAAAGTATTAAAAGCACTTGCATGGAGCCTGATATTTTTGGGTACTCAATAACAAATAGAACTCTTATCACTACTGTTCCTTGGGAACAAAAGAACAAGTGCTGATAGGCCTTCAGATATTTGAATATAGTTCACAGATTTCCTCTGAGTCCTCTCAGAATGATTTTCATAGTCTTCTCTCGTGGAGGCCAGCTAGTTTTTGTGACTCTCCTTGTGCATTTATGTTTGCAACACTCTCTTGGTTTATAAAAGGAATGAAGAAAAGTTAAAAAAGGACTTTATACATTTTCCAATAGTGGGCTAAAAAATCAGATATCCATATGTGAGCTGCCTGCATTTTCCCCCCAAATAACAATTGTGAATGAAGAAGCTTCAATTTTGACTCGTCATATGAGTTGAAGACAAACATCAGTCAGGATATGGGAAGTCTTTTCGTCAGTAATCCTTTATCATATCCCAGTGCCATAATGCAACTTTTGTGGAATTAATCTTTAACACCTCCAAGTTATAAAATCAATTCCAGCTAGCCACAATCTGGATTACTTGTGGTTCTGAGTATACTGACGTGATCCCTGATGACTGTCAGTTACAAAAAGTCTGGTGACTGCTCTGGCCTGACTGGCCTCCCAGTCCTATAGACTGGATATGTGGGCAAAAAATTCCAAAAAGAAACATCAGATGAGCCTTATTTGGCTTGAGAACCATGTGTTGAAAGCCCAACTGTTGGAGCAAAAGCCTGAATACAAAAGGAAATATGGGAGATCGTACAAAATCAGACTATGTCTTTGGTCCTCAATTTTTTTTAAGTTAAAAATGGAGACTGGACTACACGATTTCTTAAAATTTTGTATAGCACTAACATCTTATGTTCTATTTTCTTCCTTTTGGTGCCCTCCCAAAGCCTATTAAACGTAAATGTTAACATTTCACCTGCCATGGCAGAAATTATAACCTTCTGAAATCTTTTCATGGATGGATAATCAAACCTCGTGGTACTGTACTTACACTGTATTCAGCAGACAGGCATGGCCCAAATTTTGAGTTCTGTTGGTGAGGCAAAGCAAGAAATTAAAGTCGATATGTAGAGAAGACAACCTAGTGTTTCTCTTTGATACAGGTTGGATTCTCACTGTCAACTGTAATTTCAGTGATCTTTATCCAGAAAAAAAGCTTTATAAATTTATCTCAAAAATTCAATGAATATCATGATGCATCTAAATTACTTAGCACAATGCCTGGAATATAGTATACACTCAAGAAGGTGCTATTTCTAATAGTAATAATGGTAATATTTTTATTTTCTCTGTGTCTTCCCTGTGCAGTGCTACTCTATATTCATGGAGATTGGCCAGTCTATTAGGCCTCTCAAAATGCACAGCAACACCGACTTAACTTGTTAATAAACTGGAACTTCACACCTGCTCCCAGCCATCCCCAAGGGGCCCTGTGAGGTAGAAACACAGCTGAAATGGCCCAGGATTGCTGGCTGATTTTAAAATCCTCAGCTTTCGTGTTGGTCACACATGCATTCACACTCTCAAATGAAATATGTCTTTGTGCAAGAGCAGGGAGGGTGGGTGGAGCTGGCAGCTTGGCTCACAGATGCTTTTATGTTTTTCATCCCTCCCCCACCCCTTTAACTTTGATTTAAATCTAGCGACTCTCCCTACATATTGGAAGTGAAAGACTGAGTGTGGACCCAGCAATTTTGAGGGAATTTGGAGGAAACTTGGTAGTGACTATTTGGCTCGAAGGCCAGGGGAGCAGGGATGTGCACACATCCAGCCCGTGTATACTCAGGGTACATGCCCTGCTGCCTGTTTGGTGACTCACATGCTTCCTCTTGGTACTGCTTTTTCGATAGGGTGGGTTAAGATTTGCATTCTTTACTAAGAATTTCTCTCTCACTGCTCGGTATTTAAAATTTTTGTCTCAATAAGAACAGATATATTTTAATAGTCTATGTATAAGTCTTTAAACTAATATCCTAAAAAGATTCTATTAATAGAAGAATCTAAAATAATATTCTAAAGTAATTTCTGGAAATTAAAAAGAATAAAAATCAAATGTTTAGTTATCATTACTTTTTCCTTTTATGCTGTTTTATGTGAATGTTGAAATACACACAGAATATATATGTATAAATGCACATGTGCATGTATGTATGAATCTTTGTTCTCCAAGAAGTAGCTGGGACTCTTCATGAATTTTCATTTTATCTTCTTGTTATGATGACCACATATCTCTTTCCCTTACCAGAATGTAAAGTTCACAAGTAAGGAACTTGTCTAATCATTCTGTGCTATATTTCCGGGGCGTACAAGAACATATATTCAATACTGTATCAAGTATGGAGGAAACCTAGATTTTAGACACTCAACAAACATGGGATAAAGAATAACTGCTTTCAAAGGACAATGGAGACACTCGTATAATGGTTCTTAAATTTTAACGTACATGAAAAAAAGAACTGAGAGTTTGTCAGAAACTCAGTTACTTAGTGGATCTTCAGAGGTTTTGGCTGTCAATTCTGGTACAGTCCAGAGGTCTGTATTTTATCCAGCAGCTTCCACCCTGGCTCTTACCTTCCTTCCCACAGTTGATTGTGGGGCAGGTAGTCTCTTAACCCACACTTGGAGAAACACTACCTTAGCATCTACTTTTTATTTGTATGTACTGAATAACTAATATTCTGAACTCAGTTACTTTTTTCCACTTGTGCTAACTTTCCTCACTAAAAGTATATTAATGGAAGACATTTTAGACTTCTTTATTCCTTAGTTTAGAAACATAATGATTTGGCCACCAATTATAAAATGAACTTTCCATTTATCAACAGAAGATTAAGAGCTGGAGTTGACTGATACCAGGAAATGGGACCAGGACACAATGTGATTGTCTAGGATTAGGAGAGAAAGAGAACTCGTGGATGTGTCTGGAAACAGCAAAGAGAGAAGAAATGAGATTTGAATTAAGAGTAGAAGGGAACAGGAATCATGGAAACAGACCCAGTCTGTGTGTGTAAGACAGGCAATCAGGAGGTCTAGTGACAGAAGCAAGGAAAGGAGAAACCACCAGCTTAGGGGCTTCGGGTGGATGCCAAGGGGTGAAGCTGTACCTTAAGTTTAGGGCATTGTGCTGGGATTTAGCCAGAAAGGATCTGGAATCCCCAAGGAATTGGAAATAAGGAAAATGGCGGGGCTAGCCTGAGCATGAAACAGGTTTGAACTAAAAAATAGGCTTGTGTGCTGTAATTTGCCAAGATGGACTCCGTGACTAAGCCAGGTGGTTTTAAGTGATCCACTTGTGTACACATTAGGCTTTGAAATCTTTTACCTTCTAGAAGAGGACTGTTTTATTTTATTTTATTTTATCTTATTTTATTTTAATGGGTGGCTGATGCAGAAGAAGGTAAGGAGCAGGTGCATGGAGGTGAGACTGTGGTTGAAAGCTTGCCGTATAAAAAGAAAAAAAAATCTTTTTTGACCTTGGGAGTGACACTGATAAGCAGTGAACAGGGAAATTCCGTGTGTGTGCCTCAGGTGGTTCAGCACATAGCTCTCAAGAAGTGATAATTAAGCATCTGAATGGATGACTGATAACTTCAGGACACTCTTGCCTAGAAGCAATGGGTGGGTATACACGATCATTTTTCAAAATGTACTTACATTTTCTGCTCCTTCCATTCACAACTTAAATAGTGAAGATGATTTCGGTAACCAGCTATGTGAAATTAGATAAGAAATTTGACTTCTCTACATATCCTTTTGCTTTTCTTTTCTCTTTTTAGAGAAAAGCATATTGCTTTTATAATAGGTAGAAATGAAAACATCCATACCAAAATCACAGGATACATTCTGGCTCTAGAAATCAATGTTCAAACAAATTCTAAATATAAATCAAAGACATTTGTTAATAGAACATTTATTTTGTAGTATAAGGCATCATGGCTAAGAATTCTTGCCCTCAAGGGCTTGCAGTCAAGTAAAAATAAGATAGACCCCAAACCTTGTGGCTCTAGAGTCTAGGATCAAGAATTAAAGTTGTTTGGTGCAACATTCTGAATGGGAGAGAAGAGAAAGTATCTTGGACTAGATTAGAAGTAAGGAACTGTCAAAACACATGGAATGAGTTAGCATGTTCCCATAGACACATGTATGGGAATAGCAAATGCAGGAATAGTTCAAGCAAACACAAAACAATCCCCGAAATAAGTGCACTTCTATGTGGCTTGGGCATGGAAACAGCTAACAGTATCCTAGAGGAGGTTAAATACATTCAGAACCTTCTATTCTCTTTACAACTAGTTTTAAGTAGACTCTTCCTTGATTTATTGTGCAAATGCTCAGTATTCTCTGCTATGTACTATACTAGTACATGGAAGCTAAATTAGACAGAATTCAACCTTCCAGGAGCACAAATGTAGAGAGCCATGCTCTGAGGTTCTGGAGGTTCAGATAAAGTGGTAGGAGAAGGTTATGTCACATCCAGCTAGGAAAGTTAGGAATGGCTTGGTAAAGTAGGTGTGGAATTCGATCTGGACCTGAGGATAGATGGAATTGGATGATCAGGGTTTGGGGAGCTGGTGTGAATTCTAGTCGGAGAGAGTCTAGCAAGATTGAAGACAATGGCACGGAAAGTGGCAGGTCGTATTTGGTGCTGAACAATGGGTAATCTGGTTCACTTGAGCCAAATGAACCTAAGAAAAGGCACAGTTGGAAAGAGAAGTTGAGGAGATATTTCAATAAATGAATTGATTGCTTAGTCTAGAAACTTGAGGAGCAGTAGAACAAGGGGAGGGAACACACTGAAGAGGATTTGGTAAAAGGATTACCTAGTCTTTCTCTGTAGAGTGGGAGTTGCAAACTAAGCTGTCTAAGAGGGTCTGGCAAGTAACGTCGGTAAGTGAACTTAGCCAGGTATAGGCAAAATAGAGACTCAAGGAAGATGATCGGTGCCCACAGACCCTTGGCCTGCATGTCAGCAAACTGATAGGGACTGGGTTTAAATGTGGCCAACTGGAGGAAACACATTACTTCTGAAGAGGGCAGCTGCTATGCAGCTCCAGCCATTTGTTGCCTTGTGAAAATTGAGGTCCAGTGTGGCCAAATATTCAAGAGAAACTGGAAGTTCATATTTTATGTTGGCAATGAATTACAATTTAAGAAAATAGTGGACCTCAGCATTGTGTGGGCCAAACAAAATAGGTCTGCAGGCGGTTGGTTTGAGACCTCTGCTGATTGCTTAGGAGTCCTTAAAGTTGGAATCAGAAAAGAGCTCACATTTTAAAAGAAATCAAAGCACAGCATTGCTAGGAATAGCAGGAATAGCAAAGACCCATGTGGAAAACCCACAGCTTGTTTGATTATTTGTTCAATGTCTGTCTCCGCAGACTGTAAACACCTGGAGAGTGGAGACCCTCCCTGTTTTGCTCCTGGCACCTAGCACAGTGCCTAACATAACATGAGCATGCAGTAAGTATTCATTGAATGAACATCATTCTTAGGAATTTGCTCTTAAGGCTAATGAGAACGGCTAGATTCTGTTTTGTTTTCTTCTTTGCTTTAGATGAGGGAGAAATATATTGACGTGTGGATAATTATATTAATAACTTGTAATTTTATCACATCAATACATGTCTAGTATATATTCCTTTTGTTTTCAGCAAAATGCTTTCATACACATTATCACAAACTCCTCAGAGTTTATAGCCTAAACCATATGGAATCTATGAACTAATTGTGATCATGATTCTCGTCTAATCAAAATGCTTCAGTGACTTCCCATTGCATACTGAATAAAGCCTAAACTCAACATGATCCAAAATTACTTCCATGATCTAACTCGCTCTTGAATGTTTTTTCAGATCTATCTTTTTTTCTGTTCCCTAGTCTTGGGATAAATGAGTAGATGAGTGGCTCTTGGTTGCCAAGAGCTGTTTCAGAGAAGAATTGCTAGAGGACACCTGTTCATGATTGACAGTGGTCACAGAAAGACATCAGAGCCTAATACATGCGTATGCTACCAGCTGACAAAAGAATCAAGTGAAATTGGGCGAAGACTTGTGATAGGGTGTAAAGCTATCAACATGCATGGTATCACTGGCATTCCAAAGCTGAGTTGTGTTTCATTGTCCTTTGTAGTTGTCCTTTATTTTTTAGGACCTAATAAATAAAGACAGAAATTATTTTTAAAAAGTTTGTTAATGCTCAGAATTTGTCTGGTAAGGCATTTTTATCTGGTTTTATGATTAAATATTCTATTGTTTGTGAATGCTGCAGGCAGTATATACATAATGAGGAAGATGGCTGCACACTTTATAGAAGAAAAGTATCTTTTATATTCTAGATGTTCTTTTACCCATTTTACTCTATGTGTTACAGTAGTGTTTCTTGAAATGTGGACTAAGGAACACGTTAGAATAACCCAGAATGTTAGTTGAAAACAGATTCCTGTAATATACCATAGGTATATTAAATGCAAATTTCTTGGAGAAGAGTTTCAAGATTCTGCATTTTTTAAAGTTTCCCAAGTGGTTCTGATGCATATGAAATTTAAGAATCACTCTTTGAGAGCACGTGGTCAACCTAAAAGTGGCACTATTTATTATCAGTGGGTGGTCTCCCTCTTTCTTTTCCTGTACTAGTATGAAGCCAGTTTCACAAAAATGCTAGCTACCCCCCTGGAATTTTGGCTGAGGAATATCCGTGAAAACACCTGCATACCAGATGGGCACATCTGTACAGCTTGCACTATTGATACAACTTCAGCATTTGTCATGTGCTACTTGCTTAATTCAGAGAGAATTGAAAGGATGATGAAGATTTCACACTAAGTCTTTAGTCCATCAGAGTTATTTTCCTTCCTTTTTCATTCTTTTCTTTTTTCTTCCCTACTTACCTTGATTTTCAGTCATTTTCTTTTTCATTGATAAAGAATGGCAGGAATATTGAAACCAACGAGTAAACAACTCATCTAGCTAAAGGTGTTGCTTTGTGAGTACTGGCTGCTTCATACAGCAAATCTCAAGACAAGGTGCTGCTATTTTCAGGAGTAGTTAGACCTTTTTTTTTATGGATCCAGTTTTTTATTAAAACTATTTAACAATTTAAAATTTATCAACTACTGAATATAAAAAGATGCATAGCTGCACTAAAATAGGATCTGAAGATCTTTTCTGTTTTTATTTTTTCTAGTGCAAGTATCCTAAATATCATATAGATGGTTAATCTCAACCACCAAAATGAGATTCCAGGAAAAGGTCATATGAATCTTCTAGCCCAGAAAGCATGAGATACATCTGATTTTCTTTTCTTTTTCTTTTCAACTGTACTTTATCCCTTATATTCTTTTTTCTGGAAGGAAATAGTAACAGCCTGTTGTTGGAGTCAAAAGGAGCCAGGAAGTCTTATTATAAATGGGTCAGAGGTCACAGATGGGTAAAGAGGGGGAGAGCTGGGTGCATGTCTAGCTCTAAAGAAAAGGCTGCTGACTGAAAAAAAGGGGAAAATAAGTTTCCACAAGATATTTTTAAAAGACCATCATAAAATATTCTGACAATTAGAATGAATGATCATAACCCTGGGGAGGGGGGAGATAGGGATCTATAGATAGAGTTTTTCTTAAGCTATTGAAGGTAGTCTACCAAGTGCTTTGACCACACTAGCTCCTTGAACTTCATAACAACCCTACAAGGCAGGGTTCCCTCATTTTATAGATGAGTAAACTGAGGCTTATAAAGGTTAATTAACTTGCCTAAGGTTACACAGTGGCAGAGCGGGAACATGAGTTCAGGTAGTCCAGCGTCAGACTTCGTGCTCTTTGCTCCCACCGTGTAACGGCTGGAAGAGGCAGCATGGAGAAGCACTGGTTGTTAGAGATTAGTGAATTCTGCTGAAGAAAGGAGGACCTAGAAATATTTTAAGCTGATTGACCAATCTGGATTGGCATAAAGAGAAGGGAAGGTCCCCATTAAACCATTATATGGTTAAATCTGCCCTTTTCTGGAAAGCGTGGTGTTGGGAAAAAGCAAGAGCAGTCAAATTAGTTGTGTGATATCTGTGCTGATTTTGTCCAACGGTGTTGCTTTAAGGCTCAGTTGGCAGAAAAATGTGCTGAATAAAGAGGAATAAACCTGAGTGATATCCACCAAGTCTGTCTGCCATTAAAAAGCAATGGAATATGGTTGCAGTTCATCTACCTTCTTGATAAACAGGGATGAAAATACTGAGATTTGCCAGTCTCTTGGAAAATGCCTCTTAAAGAGACAGAGCCTGTCACTGACCCACTGACCTCTTGTGCTGTCAGATAGACAGCTGCCAAAGTCTTAATTATTGTTTGCTGCTGCTATTCTTTTGCTCTCAAGCAATATTGCCCTCTGTGGTAAGGTGAGCTGTGGGTTTGGCATTGTGGCACATATGAAGTGAGCAGGTAGCCATTCTACAATACTGTGTTGCCTAAACTGACTTTGCAGTCTTCACGATTGACCCAGCTATAGCGCCCCCACAGAAATTTCCTATTAGGAATCCTTTTATTCTTGCCATAGCAAAGCTTCTCAGAAATCTGTCCTCTCTGTGCCAGGTGTGGTGTGATTAAATAATGCCAGGCTGCCATTGCATTCATCGAAGTTCCCATCAAAGGGCTTTATTATCCTCCCAACATAGGCACTGAAGAGATTATGAAATATGTATCTGCTCATACCTGGCATTCACATGGTTTCATCTGGTTCTTTAGCTAGGGATGAGCATATCTTTTGGGGATATGCTTTAACAGTAATTTCTAGGATGAGAAATAACACCCTTCTTTCCCCTTTCCCAGATCTTTATCTGTTGCCTCTTTTTCCAATATTTTCTTTAAGTCTTTTCCCCTTTGCTTTTTGATACCCTCCACTTGCTTCTCTTCTGATATCAGAATTTTGGAATAATTAAAAAACACACACAAAAAACCTATGACATGGCACAGCAATATAGGAATCATTCTCTGTAGAAACAATCTGTAAGGATGAGAATGAGGTTTCACTAGTCAGTTTATTCACAAGAATTGTGACCAATTAGTAATAATTGTCTGTTGGGTTCATCTATGTCAGGAACCTCTCTATATAAAGTAGAATAATTTCTATGTCATAGAATGTTGTCAGGAATAAATGAAGTTGGGCATGAGAGAGCATACAGCTATTAATTCCCTACCCTCTTTTCTGTTTTTGTGTCTTTAAAACTCCTGAAGGAATTAATTTGATTTGTATTTTTTATAAGGATAACAAACAATATGTTGAGAACAGAATGCTATTAAAAAAATAGATGGACTTTATCAGAGTTGCCTTCAACATGAACGTATGCAGCAGCTCATACTATAGATTGAAACGACAGTGTGGTGCAGTGTTAACTGCATAATACCTCCTTATCAGAACAGTAGTGAGCCACAGGGCTGGAGCGCCGGCAGGAATGGCAAACTGTTTTGCATAGTGTTTGACCATGTAAATCACCGGTATGTAGTTGTCTCCGTTTTAAAAAAAGCATTGCAGGATATGTAAAAGCTGTGCCTGGCACTATTCACAATAGCCAAGATATGGAATCAACATAAATTTCCATCAAATGATGAATGGATACAGAAAATGTGGTATATACACACGATGGAATACTATTTAGCCATAAAAAGAATGAAATCCCGTTATTCACAGCAACATGGACAAACCTGGCGGTCATTATGTTAAGTGAAATAAGCCAGGTACAGGAAGAGTAACTCTGCATGTTCTCACTCATATGTGGGAGCTAAAAAAATTGAGCTCACAGAGGTAGAGAGTAGAATTATGGTTGTTAGAGGCTGGGAAAGGTAGTGGGAAGGGGAGGATATGGAGAGGTTGGTTAATGGATACAAAATTATAGTTAGATAGAAGGAGTAAGTCCTAGTGTTCTATACCACTGGAGGATGAGTATAGTTAACAATAATTTATTGTATATGTTCAAAAGCTAAAAGAGAGGATTTTTGAATGTTCTCAACACAGAGAAATGGTAAATGTTTGAGGTGATGGATATGCAAATTACCCTGATTTGATCATTACACATTGTATACATGTATTGAAATTTCACCCCATAAATATGTACAGTTATTATGTGTCAACTAAAGATAAAAGGGAAAAAAAGCCATGCTTGGATCTCCATGCTGGAGGAATAGCCAATGGGAAGGAAAGGAAGTGGGAAGGGAGGGAAACAGGAAGGGAAAGAGCTCTTGGCTTTGTATCACATTTCATGTCTGTTTTCAGTGTTGGGAGCATACTTTTATGGTTCTCAAAAACACAAATGCATCTGGTATCTATAAGCCAATCACAGGCTGTTATTTTGTTCTTTCTCATATTACAAAAAGTTCTGGAATATGTGTCATTCTTGAATGAAAGTGAAAACTCCAACTCAAACTAGCTTGTTATGTAATCCAAAGCAGGGAAAGTAGTCATAGGCAAGACATAAACAAATGGGTGTGGTGTTGTTCCAATATACCTTTATTTGCAAAAAGAGCAGGCCAGATTTATCCCACAGGCCGTGGTTTATGAGCCCTGCTCCAGTCACATGGCATGGGGATGCAGTTACACTGGATCTTTGTCTCCCTTTGTCACCCATATGAAACTTGGGTAGTCCTGTATTTCCAATGGCCGGGTGACTCTGTCAATGATCTAGCACAGAAATAGCAATGACCTTTATCTCATCTGTCACTTCCAAATAATTGGTAGAGAATGCCTGTTCAGAAGGTTTCTGAGACTATGTCAGGCTAAGCAGAAAAATGTGTCATAATCAATTAACAATGTTTAAAATAGGCATAAAGGGGGATATAGTAGCACATACATCATGTCTTTTTTTTTTTATCATTTCTACTTTAGAATGTAGGACTGATAATGGCCTCATCTTCTCTCATGGGGCCTCAAAGGTTTCTTTTTTGTTCAATTTTTTTCAAGAACTTAACAAAGATCCAATGTTGTCTAAAATGTGACACAATGCATTTGCTCATTTTTTCAATTTTTTAAAAATTTTAGTATAGAAGTGAAATCATTTAAACTATCAGGTGGAATTAATCAGGATTTCAGAGCTCACCCATGTTATGAAATTCTCAAATGAGATACTGTACTTATTACTTTTTGGTATATAAAATGGATGGACATTATAATACATCATATATATTTTTAAAAGTCTTCCTTCAGTTCTCACCGATTTTGCATATATGATGTATTTACTTGTGGTATACTCTCACTAATCTTTCTAACAGTTAATTACTTTCACTTTTCTGGAGAAGGCCAGAGCCATTTGAAAGCCCCAGGAGGAGAGAGGATACCAAGTGAGCTGTTTTAGCATCTTGCCTACACATGAGCAAGCACCACCTGCAGCTGTGCTGCAAAACAAATGGTGCTTCTCGAAAACATCATCATTGGGAGGCAGTCGACAGCTGTTAAAATTGGATAACCATTGCTCAGTGTCCAAAAAGAAGGAGATTTTAACCATTAGTCTCTCCAAGTTGATATTTAATTACCCTGAAAAAGAAGAAAAATATGAAATTTCGATTCAGAATTCCTTATGAGTCATACCCAAAGTTTCGCAAAACAAATTTATTGCACTTGTCTCAATAGTAGCTGTGAGAGCAGAGGGCACATGAGCAGTGAACCTGTGGTTCCTTTTAGAGTTTGGCTTTCGCCAGTGCTATAATCAATTATTTTATTGACTCTCTTCTGAAAAACATAAATAAAAATTTAAAGAATATTTCAAAATATTTTTTGAACACTTTCTTATGAATTGAATTAGAAAGCTTTTACCTACCAGGGAATGAGGTGTGAGAAATGGGAAAAAGGATGGGGATAGAAAAGAAAGAGAAAGAAGAGAAAAAAAAGGTTGAAACAGGAATTCTTATCTTAGGTTGGCTTCAGGGAAAGTTTTGTAAATTACCTGAGATTGTATGCAAAGTTTTGCACTTCTGGCCAGGAGAGGTGCAATCCTAGCACTCTGGGAGGCCAAGGCGGGAGGATTGCTTGAGCTCAGGAGTTCGAGACCAGTCTGAGCAAGAGCGAGATCTGTCTCTACTAAAAATAGAAAGGCAAGAAAGTGAGACTCTGTTTCAAAAAAAAAATTTTGCACGTGTGTGTATATATGTGCACGTGTGAGATATGTTGGGGCTAAGTATTGGCCTTTCAATTGAGAATAACTGGTCTATAGATTAAATTCTGATTCAGACAGGGTATAGCCTGAATAAGTCCTGGAACTGCCAGGTCCAGCCTGAGGACTGGTAAAGAATAGTGGCAAAGGGAAAATGGATATTAACTAAGGAAAATATTTTGTATTTCATAAATTTGCCCAGGTGCAGCCCTGATCATGGCTACATGATTTTAGGTTTCGGAACCAAAGAGAAACAATGGCAGCCAAAGCAGGCTTTTCTTGGAAGTCAGTGACTTATGACTGCTTCCCTCCTTTTCTGTCGTTAAGAGAACAGCTGGCACATCCCGGAGAGGCCCTGACAGTGAACGATAGCCCAAGGACAAGGCACCAGCTGAAAGCCAGCTTGGCTGCAAATTAGAGTATAATGGCAGAGTGGCTTCTACTGTGAAGCGATTTGCATCAGAGCCCACCGACAATGTGTGTTGTGTAGGGCAGGCATTTGTAAGGGAAGGAAATCAGAAATACTTCATTTCTAAATAATTTAGAAGAGGATTTGCCAAAGGAAGAGGAACAGAAAAATGAGGAGGGGGGCCTTATCTGTTTTTAGGTTGTGCTACATAGAATACTCATTTTGCACCCAAGGAAAATTTACATTTAACCTTCAGGAGCTCTATATTAAATTTATCTCCATCTACTTGCTTGTTGCCCTCCTTCTGTACACCCACAGTGCTTTGCTCATAATTCTATTACAGAACTAAATAAATGCAGTGCTTGGACATATATTTCATTAGGTCATATATTATAATGCTTAGATATATTTTTCCAAAGATCAGGTCGGTGTGGTTTTTGCATCAAAACTGCAGCATTTTGTTACTAAGAATCCTGTGTGTGTGTGTGTGTGTGTGTGTGTGTGTATAAAATCAAATCTTTAAGTGTTATAAGAAACATATTATACAAATGGCTGAACCTTGTGGAAGAACTCTGATAATGTGAAAGATTAAAGGAGAGATCCAATATGAGCTACATGAAATTCTGTGATGATGGAGACAGAAATTGCTGAAGAAAGCAGGAGTTGGAAAGAGGAAGAGAACCATGGGTGGCTGAATTCATCAAACAGTGCTAATAATTAACATGGAGGAGCATAGCATAGGACCATATCTTACAACTCTCAGCAGGATAATACATTACACTGGGTATAAGATAAATGTATCAAATAAACAATGCTATTTTATTAATGTAAGTATAAAGATCTGCTAGAATGGCATATAGATACATGGTAACTTTGGGTGCTTGATATGCCCCCTTTTTCTTTTCCATCTGCTGGTGAGTTTCATGGGGGTAGAGACTATGTCTTCTTCCTTTTATACTCTTTAGTGTTTAGCTCAACAGTTTCCATACAGAAGGTACCAGATAAATATTTGTCTCTCACAAAAGACTGTCCGGCATTAGAATTATTTGCAATCAGCCTGATTCTACCCACAGTTCTTCAGTTTCCATTCTCCCTGTGCATAGCTCCTGCCCGTCTTATGGTCGCTCATGACTCCATGCTGGAGTTCTTTGTCTCTGCTCTAGTCCCATTTAAGCTTCAGTCCCACACACTCCATGATCTCTCATCTGTCTCTTCTTTGAGTATGGATTTCCTTCTCCTCTGAGTAAGTCAGACTCATAATGTTCATTCTACACTGATTATTTCAGTTCGTGATTCATTTCCCTGCCTAGACTATCCGCTTTTTGCCAGAAGGAATGCTGCTTCAAAGAAGGTACGTTTCTATATTCCCATGTTGCCTAGAGCACACGGAGCACTTGATAGCAGATACGTGCCAGTAAGGTGGGGAGCATCACTGGGAAGCAGGAGGAATCTATCGTCATGGCCCAAGTGCTACGGGAAGGGTCTGAGAGCATGGCAGCTGGGTGGCCATCTAGACTAGGAGACTTTCCCAGGGTTTGGGGTGGGTTCACCATACACAAGGAGTTCATATCTACAGATATTTGTTAAAGCAGAAAGCTGGGCCCCCAGATCTAGTGTCCTCAGTAGGGATCACACATTTTACTAGGCTTTCCATTCATTTCCTATTTCAACAGCTGTGATCTCAGAGTCTAAATTTGAAATCATTTGGGTTTCTTTGATGTGGTTACAATGTGTTTAGCTTTTCTTTCTCTCTAGGGTGTTAGTTAGTAGAAAGTAAGTTAATAGTAGTATAGAGATTTATTTAGTCAGTTTTCTTATCATTACAAAGCTCCTTTTTTACTGACTCATCGTTTAGGTAGAGAAATTAAAATAATAATAAAATTGTTCCTGTATTTTCATCTGGCATTTACTGATTTGACTGAATTTTCAGTACATTGAACACAAACAAAAAATTTGATCTATGCATTGTGCTAGCATTTTTTACCCCTATGGTTTTTCAAAGGAATTCAGTTTACAAGTCTATAGATTAGTGTTCACTAAAAAGAAAGAAAAATTTTATTCTTATCTTTGTTAATTAAAATTAAAAAAAACAAACTAAAAACCTGATGTATAAATTCTAACTTTTCTGCCCTGTGAACTCTACTTTGGGATAAAGAAGACTTTACCCTCCTGAAATTGTAGAATATTTTTCTATAGTTAAGCAATGATATAACATTCTTTAACCTTGTTTTCCACGAAAACATCTAATAGCCTATTAGAAGAATCAAGATTCAAGATCTATCCCAATTTGATAGGATTGTTCTATGTGGTGGTGGCTTACTAATAGCTTTATTATTAAGCCATGTAAGCAAAAGAAAGCACTGCAGCTTAGAGGGAACTCAGACGGATCTGCTTTCAGCATGTAACTAAACCAGTGTGTAGAAACAAGTAATTAAAAGGACACAAAGCCCGTAATCAATTGCACACCAGTTATCTTTGATTGCTCTTGCAAAGGACAAATTACACACAAGCCTCTTGCAAGCCTGAAGAAAAAGAGGTTCTATTATCTTCTTTTTGAAATCATTTCTCTGCAAAGACAAGGGCATCCCTATTCCATATCTCTTGGTTTAATTAAAAGGACACAAACATCAGATGATGTTGCAGCGTATCGAATGTTTCCCTGTCAGAGCAATGGAGTGAAAAAGGGAGGGGAGCATAGGGAGAGTGGGGCACAGGGGCAGGGGATGGTTGGAAGAATTTCTTTTCCATAAAGACTGGCCTTTTTCACTCTGACCATCTGTTTTCTCATGGTGAAAAGCCCCATTGCTGGTATCCTGGCATAGCTTTGCATGTCTTTGTGCTTGAGGGACATTCAATCTTGCATCTGATACACACTGATCTGTGACACTTCCTAACAAATGAGGCTTTGTTCAAACAAAGAGACTCCCTGATAGGAACTGTAAACTTGGAGCTTGATATCCTGTAGGAAAGGCAGGCTATGGCTGAGCTGGCACAGGAAATTCTCTCTGTAATGCAACAGAGCTGAAAGAGGTCACACCCCTGTGCACACATATGCTCTTTCAGATCTTCCCGGGCCTCCCCTCATCTCTGTCTCCTCTGCAGACAAGGCTGCTCTAGACCAGCTGCATTTGGATCTGGGAGAATGTAACCCAGCTCCAATACAGGCTGAAGCTTGCTCTTAATAATCATGGCATTTATTTGTATAGTTTCTTCCTTTTACAAAACACTCTCACAATCATGAATCCATTTGATACAAAAATTTCATAAGGCCCAAATGTCATCACACTCAAGAGCATTATTTTGTACATACTAATGCCAATTGCTGCTTCTCTCTCATTTCCCTTTTCTATACCTTCTCTCTCTCTCTCTTTTCTCCCTTCTCTTCTCCCCGACTAATGACCTTAAATTTGGGGTTCCTAACTTCAAATTCATCCATCTTTTTACCATGTGATGTTTCCATGGTTCCTTAGTACTTAGACTTAGGCTGTGGAATAGGAAATATATAATGAGCTCCTTAATAGATTGCGACTTGGGGAAAGTGGCAGAGAAGGTCCTAGTTCAGAAAAATACTACTTGCTTTTTCAAGTGATGATTTAGAATCCTTAGAAAGAATGTCACTTTAAAAAAATGTGCTGTTTCCTCTCCTTGGCGAACTCCTATGCACCCACTCAAGACCTAGCTGAGAAGGGGCTTCTGTTGTAGACATTCTCTGCTTCTTCCAGGCCGAGTTAATTGCTGCTTCCTTTGTGTTCCCACCCCACTTTGCTCCTCACTCAGCACCAGTATGTAGTACATTGTAGACTGAGCTATTTGTTTATTTATCTATCTCCCCTACTAAG
Source organism: Propithecus coquereli (assembly GCF_000956105.1). Taxonomy (NCBI): domain Eukaryota; kingdom Metazoa; phylum Chordata; class Mammalia; order Primates; family Indriidae; genus Propithecus; species Propithecus coquereli. Next base: position 4,407,935 of record NW_012137747.1, on the reverse strand, counting down.
CTGTGAACCACAGAGCAGGGATAGTGTATTTGTTATTCATTCTTGTATATTTCCAGTATTTCATGAAGTGCCCGACCCATAAAAGGCTCCCAGTAACAGTATGTTGAATAAATAAATTTTGTTGGTTAAACACTGATAGAGTTGGGAAGGAAGAAACAGGGGGAAAAAAGCAGAACAGGGAAAACTGACTTCACTCGCTTCTATAAATTTTTCCTTGGCCTAAACCTGTCATTTGGCTTTCTGCTGCTTACCACTTCCACAGCGTGAAGCAGTGTTTGATTCAGGAATTACCTTAGACAGTTTCTCAGTCTTATGGATCAGTCCTTTTTTTTTTTAAAAAAAAAAAAAACAAAGATATTCAAATTACGAAGAACACAAATAATATTTCAAAAATTCTGTTTTTGATTACTTAGTGAAACTGTTACCAAATATAAAGGTTTTCGGTCAGTAGGGCCCGGGAGTAACGGGAAAGAACATTTTTGTCCAGTGGAGCACTTTAGCATGAAAATTTCTCAGAGAGGGCAGTGAGCTGCAGAGAGGAGAGGGTGGCTACACAGACTTTCGAGCCTGCTTTTCAATTGGCTTGCTTAATCACTTATACTATTATTTAATTTTTCTGAACCTTGATTTCTCTAGCTATGAAATGAGAATATTAACACTAGCACGCCTCAATGGGATTTTATGAGGATTAACTAAATGTGATTGTAAAACATTTTGGAAAGGTAAAGTACTGGATGAAATAACTAATATTTATAATTTTGAGACTGGATAGGATTTTAATGGGTAATGGTATGTGGCAAGTTACAATTGTCTTGCATTTTTAAAGGAAGTGGTTCAAACTCATTTTGCTCCATTTCTAATCTTTTTCTCTTACAGCTTTTAAAAATATAACAGAAAATCGGTCAATTACAGTTTGGTAGCACATTGGAAAATACTCAAAAACAACTTCTAAGTAACAGTGGTCAGTAGTTGTCATTTGAGCTCATTTCAATGTTATCATATAAAACACAGGAAAGGTTCACAAAGACAACAGGAAGAAAACAGCCTTGGCTGTTGCTATCCCAGTTACTCATTCAATCAAAGGTAACCAATATCTGAATCTATAAGAGATTATCGAAATATGCAGCATGGTTGCTGCTGTTATTTCAAGTGAAGTATCAATTCTGCTGGTGGAGAAATGAGCACAACCAATGGATCTAGAATTTGAGGTTCAACCTGTTGAAATGTCAGAAACAACTTTAAAAGATGTTTTAAAAGATATATTATGCAATCACAAAGTTAGTTTATCAGTCCAGAGGAGTAGAAATGATAATTTTAATATGAAGCTACTAAGTATGATTCTGTTTAAAGTAATAGCCAACATGAATATAGTGCCTCCTTTTCGTTCGATGAGTTCTTTGTTCTATGTTATTCCATTTGATCTTCCTAAAATCCCCCATTAAGGAGACAGGAGAGGTGTTAATAACTCTAGTGTAAAGAGGGGGAGAGCGAGGCCACATAAGTGACAGCCCCCCAGCCCTGCAACCTTTTGCCTTGGTAACAATGGAGCCTTATGCTCTGCAAGAATGTCAAATTTTCCAAACTTGTTTATCTTGTGTGAATGGAAATTATTTTTTTGGGGGGGAGGATTTAAGGGAACAATTCTCACAACACTTTCAAAAAGAAATATTGATTTTCCTTTCATACTATTTTTAAGATTCTTTCCTTCTTTTCCATTCTCACTGTCAACTCTGAAGATCAAATCCTCATTACTCAACTTATTAGAGCAATAGTTCTCAATAAAATCTCTCTGGTAACTTTAAAAAATACTGACATCTGGATTGGAATCTCAGACATTCTGATGTAATTGGCTTGGGATGGGTCCTGAGCACTGATACACTGAAAAAGCCCCTGGTGATTCTAAAGTATGGCCAAGGAGTGGAACCAAGGCCCCACGAGTTCTCCTCTGTGCTGTCCACCCTGCAAAGGACTCACTTAGACTTAACTTGATAGCCATTGTAGCAACTGGCTCCTCCTTGATCTTACTGAAAGTACATCTCATCTCCATTTTTCCTCTTCTTATTTTTCATTCTTAGTATAGATATTTTATCTTACATAGGTTGGAACTAGGAATGGAATAGGTGAAAAATATAATAAAATTCCTGTGCTACGTAAATATTTTCCCTACAGTGCTTTAATCATTTTACTCATTTAAAAGTTCTTAAAACCTATATATTGCTAAGTTCCAAAACTCTTTGATCTAGCATTTAATATTCTTCAACATTTTTAGAGCTCATTTTACTCTCCAGACTCACCTACCACTGCTGTTCTCTCTGTGTCCCGTCCCCCACCAAATTGACCTACTTGTTCTCCCCACATCATGCCTCATACCACCCAGCTCTGAGGATGCCTTGGGGCAGCTCCAACTCCTTAAACATAAACCATCCCTAATGTGCCAGTCAATATGCCTCTTCCTTTATTAAAACTTTTCAGTTCAGACAAAAATAGGTGTAATTTCTCCTTTATTTCAACTCCTTAACACTCTTACTTCTACAGTTTATGGCTTACTCTGTGATTACTTGTATATTTTATTCTTCTTTCCTTTCTCCCACTATGCTGAAAGCTCCTTAAGGACTAAAATAAATTCCAAAGAAGGTTGTTTTAGAATCAGACAGCCTTGGTTCATACCTTGGTTTTACCTTTACTAGATGTATGACTTCCAGCAAATGATTTTCCTCTCTGGGCTTTGTTTTCTTATCAAACGGGGAAATAAGACCATAGGGTATTATTTGTTCATAAGGCTTGGGGCAAATTAAATGAATTGTCACCTGGAACGTACTTAGAGCAGTATCTCGCACAGAGTGAGCACCCTGTAAATTCTAGCTATTGTTATTGGTTTGCTTTATCTTAACAGAAACTAATCTTGTATATTTTAGGCACTTAAAATTAGTCTAATGTATGAATTTCTTTGGAGCTTGGAAAGATCCCAAACACCCAAACTATAAATATTTGATAGCTTATAATCTTCGAGTCATTTTTATAGCTACTTGAAGGAGCATGTGGGCCAAAGTGACCTAATATTTTGTTGAAAAAATGGAAAACATAATTTCTGAAGCTTTGGTATCTTATGTTGAAAATCTTCAGTTCCATAGTTAGCACTAGAGATTCATCTCTAGGAAATTCCCAAACTGTCAATCATAGTGGTTTATTACATGCTCAATTCCACAGACATTAAAAAAAAAAGTTGAATATCCAGAAGCCATTGAAATTCTTTAGCTTAAAAAAGGTGCGTGCAAAGAAACTAAACAGGCATATTATGTATTCTGGGAGCAAAATTTCTCAATATAGATTCCATTTAATAATACATATTTCACAGGTCTTTGGAGATAAGACTATAAATATGACTATCAGATTTAACCAATAAATATTTTAACACCACCACATCTTAAACTCATATCCGTTTATATCTCAGATGCCATAAAACTGAATTGACCTTTTATTTTTCAAGGCAGAAAGAAAGAATAAATAAAATGATCAAGTCACTAATGTTAAGTGTGACTGTATAACTAGGTATTGGGGTTTTCCCCCTCCTACGTTGACTTTTGAAGCATTTGAAGTGACTTTTTTGAAATTAATAATTAATCTTTTCAAGGTGTTCCTTTTGCAGGTGGTAAGGGCAGTCAAGTTAAGGGAAAAAAGATAAGAGTAGAGGACAAGTCCTGTCTGACCGAGGCAGGGTGTTTACAAAGGACTAAAACACTCCACAGGTTGGACTGCTTAATACTCGCACCCTAGATGTAAATATGGTGTTGCCTTCAGCCATTTCCTGGGAAACCTTGTCAAAGAATTAACTCTGGAGATGATGACGTTTATGAAAATAAGGTAGAATCATGAATGTCTGAAGTAATAGTTTATAACTACTGAGAAAGAAAGAGAGAGAGAGTGAGAGAGAGAGAGAGACTTTTCAGAGCAATATTGAAGATAGTTTGTATTCCGAGAGTCACATATTCAAAATGACACATGGGAATTTATTATGGATTTTGGGTTTTTACATTTTTCACTTGATGCTAACTGTCCAAATACTGTTTTTTCAAAGAACATATGGATAATTTTATACTCAGATCAATGCAAGACCCAGCATTTGTACTCCTGAAGGGGTTGTATTTCTTTATCATACCCCCATCTAGAGCTCATTAAGTGCCAGGCACTGTGCTCTAAGTTTTACATGTAATTACCAATTTAATCCTCAGAACAACCCCATGAAGGAGATACCGTTATTATTCTCACGTTACAGGTGAGGTAATTGAGGCCAGGAGAGGTTAAATACCTTGCTCAAAGCCAACAGAACAGGGTGGGGAATTGAACTCAGGCTTTCCGATTCTGGAGTCCGGGCTCATGCCACAAAATGATGCTGCTTCGGAAGGAAAGACACAGCCCTCACAATAGCCATCAGAGCATATTCTCCCTGCATTTTGCTTTTGCCATATAATTCTAAGCGATGCTTTCCTTTGAGAATAGTAAGAGATAATGGTGCTAACCTGGCACAGGAGGAAAGGAATCAATACGAAAATGCAGCAAAAGAACACTAGGAATTTGAACTGACTGTAAAGTTAGTGCAAAAGCCTCAAAGTTTTTTGGCCCTGGGCCTGCATTGATCTACTGCCTGAATGAGGAGCTGGTGGCTCAGGGAAAGGCACACAGTGACGGTCAAGGTGCATTTTTATGAAAAAGAGGCAAAGGTACCAGTAGAAGAGAGAGCAGGGAGGGCCATTGTGGTACAACAGAGAATGGTTTCCCAAATGCCACTGTGCTTCTCTATCCTTTGCAGAAGCAGTGAAAACATTCTACGGATATTCTGCAGAAGCCAGTCTGGATGCCTCGATTTAAATCCTGATTCCACAATAACTGACTTTATAGCTTTGGTCCAGGTATTAAATTTCCCTCAATCACAGTTTTCCCCTTGGTGAAACAGGGTTAATAATAGTACCTACTTCAAGGTTATTGTGAGAATTACATAACATAATCTCTATGAAGTATTTAATATAGTTCCCAGCATAGTGAGTGCTCAATAATATTTTTGTCTTTTTCTTTCTTACATGATATTTGATGGACCACAATTTTTTATGCCACTGTTATTTATTCAGCTTCTACTGGCTGGGTGCTGGGATATACAAACAAACAAAATATAGTCCCTTCCTTTGGGGAGCCTAAAAGATAGGTATGACTCAGACGCAATAACCCATAAATGCAAATATTTTGTGATTTTATATATGTAGTATATGTACAGATCAATAAGTAAACCACAAATATTGCAACAATTTCTAATCAATTTCCCAGAGCAAAAAACAGTTTAAAAAAATATATACTAACATGATAAAATGCATAAATTATGAATCTTTATGCATGTAATTATGCATCAATTAATAGGATGCATTAATTAATAGGAAGATATTTGTCAAAGAGTATAAACTTTCAGTTGTAAGAAGAATAAGTTCTGGAGACCTAACATACAGCATGGTGATTATAGTTAATAATAATGTGTGATGTACTTTAAATTTACTGAGAGAGTAGATCGTAAGTATTCCCACCACACCCACACAAAGGTAATTATGTGAAGTGATCAATAAGTTAGTTAGCTTGATTGTGATAATTATGTCACAATGTATATGTATATCAAAACATCATGTTGTACACCGTAAATATATGAACTTTTGTTTATCTATTACACTTTAATAAAGCTGGAAAAAAGATGCATTAACTGTTCTCTGCCCTTTGTGTCTCTGTGATGTTTCTGGCAGCTTGGTGGTCTTACCAGGCAGAGGATTCTGTACCCACAGTCTATACCCTGGATACTTCATAGGGTAGATGTAGGTGAAGTTTGTTCAAGAGACCAGCAAAGACCATTCTCCTTGATTTTGCCCAAAGGGTATCAAACATCCAGTATAAGGGGAGACGTGATAGAAAATAGGGGTTCACAGAGTCTCTTTAATTATATAATAGTAACAAGACAGTGTCTAAGGTTTCTGAGGATTGAATCATAATTCCTGAGGTAGTATGTCACGAAGTTTCTTTGAATTGTATGTTTTTCAAAAAAGCTTCTGTTGGTATATACCCATACATTACATGCATCATAGGAAGATGGAACAAATTAATTTTAAGTATTTAATATTAATACCAGATTTATACTGTGGCATACACTTCTGTTGCCTCATGTCCCATCCTTTGGCCAACCCCTGATTTTAGCTATGGCTATAGTTTTATGCAATCTTAGCCTCGTGCTGAGAGCATCCTGCATCACACCTCCAGATGCGTCTTCGCATTTTCTTCTGGAGATCCTTTCCAAAGCCATAGGTCCTGCTCAGCCCCTGTATAAGCCTGGTGCAGGAGTATACTGGGTGTTAATGATCTAGAGCTGGTGGGTGTCCATCCTTCTGATGGACAATTATGCAATACATTCTCCATGCTTCTCAGAGGTCTGGCTGAATTAAGCTTTCATTGTACCTAACACATTTTTATATTGATTTTTCCCCTCCTTCACTGTTTTAATCTGCTTGCTCCTTCATTCTTGTTTTTGAGGTCACCTGTAAGTGGGTATCCTGCATTCAGGTCCTTGTCTTAGGCTCTCCATTGACAGAACCCACACTGAGACATACAGTCTCGACACCTAGCTGGATTTATAGCCTTGAATCAGTAAACCATGTAAAGAGAAATGGGTAAATTAGAAAACCTGGGTGTTTAACTCAGGAAGTGAGACTACAAGATTGAGATCATCAGTGGGATCTCCATTTAGACCAATTAGCATCATAGAGATGTGCATGGTAGCAAACCTCTTCCATAAGAAGGCTCAGGGCAGAGCATTACGGCTTCTATAAAAAGCCCTTTAAGAGAACTCATCTTTCTGAGAAGTATTCAGTGGCTACATCTTCCTATAATAAGAAGAGAGACATTTTGTTTTAAATACATAAGAAGGAAATTGAAACTCGTATTTTTCTTCTCAATAAACAGTTTTAAGTCATAACTGAAGTTGTGCTAAAAGGATTTAAAGACATATGGGCTACTTTCACTTAGTTTAAATCAATAAGACCAACATAATGGCCCCATTCTTCTTCGGCTAGTTTATGACAGCTGCTTGTGTTAGAATGTCAGTGAAAGCCTGTGACAGCAACATAAAAGCCATCATATTGATTGTGACATAAACTTTGAGCTGATTAGAAGGAAAGTACACAGTGCAAAGTATCATTCTTATCATTTTATAATCATTATAAAAAGATCACAGTGATTATCACTAGCAAAAGTGTTTATACCATGGTGCATGTAACTGAGTATATAACCCAAACCGACACAAAGGACAGAAGTTAAAGGTAGAACAAATACACTTGCTCTGAATTAAGAGAACAGTAAAGTGCCAGGATCCTTTCTGAAAAATGGTCTATACTTTTACCTCCCCAAATATGAAGTTCTTAATCAACATGATTATGCTTCAGTTCTGAGTTAACACTGGTGAGCTAAAGAATTTCATTTTAGATTCATTTACTGGCTTTTTCTCTTTCAGCTGTAACGATGTCAGTCTTGAGATATGTATACTAATTTTAGATTATCTATGACTCTAACTAAGCCTCATGCCGACTCTTAGAAAAACAGCCACCCTAGAAATGATAGTCAGTCCTTTTGATATTCGAGGCTTATGGAAACATCATTAGAACAAAATTAGAGACCCTGGACGATTTGATGTCATAGAATTTCTACTGGAATAGAATCAGAAACTGAATTCAGCTAAAAGCAGTTGAAGCCCCTTTAAGTAAATTAGCAGAAGGGAGATGTTCCTTGAATGTTAGGGGGAAATCTGGTCAGCGTCATGAAGCTGTCATTCCTGTTGAAATTTGCTGGAGAACTATGTTCATTCTCCGTATTTGGTAGCTATTTGAGAATTTATTTGAGTGTTGTTTATGAAATGGGGATGTTTAAGGTAGAGAGGTTGACAGAAAATTGCTATGTGACAAATGATCTGAGAATTGTTAAATGTTGCAGTTCTGTTCATTTCAGATGTCTCTGCTGCAAACAAATGGCATTCTGTGGAGCACATTTCTTAAATGGGCAGGTTGATTTGTTTTGCAGGATATGATTGACATTGCTCATCAATATTTTTGGTCCTCTAATCCTTCTGAGAGCATAGGAGGATTGCATGTCTTTGCCTTATTAAAGTTAGACAAACATGTTACATTCTCTGATCAAGAAAATGAGAGTGAAGTGACTGGTGTCACCTCTGAGCTAAAGCACAGAAGAGTATTGAGTGATTTTCTTTGTTCTTTTCACCACTCTGTTAAAATTTGAAGGCTCCTGTGAGACTGTAGCTGCGTAGGAAGGTAGAGGCTTTGTCCACCTGGGTCTCTGAGTGACTACCATAAACCAGCCTTCCCTGTTGACTCATATGGGACATGAACATGAGAAATGCCTCTAAGCTCCTCTTTGGCATGGTGCTACTTTATCTGTCTGGTATTATTTCCATTAGACTCCACCGCATACCCTACACTCTGGCCAAGCAGGTCTGCATATAAAGCTTCATCTCATCTTTTTCTTTAACTTATTCTCTTTCTTTCCTCAATATGTTGCATCTCTCTGCCTAATACTAATAGCTAACTTTTATGCCTAAGCAGTTTATATATCTTATTCCATTTTCTAAAACAAAACAAAACAAAATAAGACAATGAGGTAGGTACTACAGTTATTATTAACACCATTTACAGGTGAAGAAGGCTTAGAAAGGTAAGCTATCTTACTTCTCTGAGCTCCATAGCTCCCCAGCCACATAGCTTATGTCTACCTTATTATAGAATCACTTCTACTAACCACCTTGCGTTCATCCTTCAAGCCTCAGTTAAAATGCCACTTCCTCCATAAAGCTTTCTTTTATTACATTGATCTTCATCAATCTCTCCTTTGTTCCAAACACCTGTTACACTTAGAGTCAGCACCACACTGTTTACCCTCAATTGTTCCGTATATAGTTCATGTGTACTACTTTTATCTGTACCATTAGACTTTATAGTCCTGAATAGGAATTAAGCCCTATTTATTTTATATTATCCCATCATATCTAGCCCAATAGAGATAATTAGGGAAAACTTCTCAGTTAATGAATTGATAAAGAATAATATTAGAATCACAATATTTACCCCAGAATTCTCATTGAGAATTTTTCCTCAAGGCTGGAGTCTGGCAAAAAAAGATCTAGCTATTTCTTTTGATATCCTTCATTAAAAAAGAAGTTTACTTTACTTCCTGCCACTCAGAACTTTAAAACTGTATCTTCAGATTTGAGATTGCTAGAAATAATCTGGATAAAATAGGCTGCCTTTTGAAGATGAGATGAAAACTGTTATTTCCAGTCATTAAAAATGTTTAGGAGTAAAGGAATCATGTGACAACTTGTGACTGGTGCAATCAGAGAACCCGGAGATTGGGATGCTTATTTTTACACGTTGGGAAAGAAAAAGCAAGGATCAGCCCCTGAGTTTGACACCTTTGGATGAGCTCAGTGGTTTTGCATCATATCACATGAACATAATGCCTCTCTTCATGCCCTCATAGAATTCGGCAGAGGCACAGAAGAAAGCCCCAGGCCAGAGCTATGAACACAAACTGGATCTAAGCCTTAATAACTGAATCCGACCACATAAACAACTCAGAACAAGTGAAGAAGTGCCAAACTTGTCCTTGTGAGTTTCCTTGTAATTTAAAAATAAACTGGAACAATTATGTATTCAGATTATGGAAAAGTAATAAAATTGAAACTGATTTAAGTAAATGATTCATGATTCCCAAATACCTAAAACTATTTCAAAATTAAGTTTAGCTTGTGCAAAGGAAAAACAAAATACATGGAACATTTGGTTAACTTTGGTATTCTTTAAAAGTATTACAAGATATGCCAATATGTCACCTTAAATCATGGATTCAAATTTAGACCAAATCAAGAGCAAACAAAAGTTATTACCTGAAGGTTCTTTTGTGGCCTATGCAAAACCATCTCACTATTTAAGTTCACTTCCAATGTAAAAATGTCCACCAGCATTGGTGCCAAGGTTGCCGCATGTGTCCACTCACAGTTGGTCAAGGGAGTTTCGAGAAATGCACATATGGACCATCTGAGTTCTACACGGATCCCCTTTTGCCCCCATTACGTTCAAGCAGCACCACCTCCTCCTACTAATCAGGTTTAATTACCCTTGCTGTGTTGTGTGAGATTCCATGTCTGCGGATCAGCATTCTCTCAGCAACTGGATAGTGGTTGAGAATCTGTGGGCAGGAAAAACAAACTCATATACAGAATAGGTATTTTTCTCTGTGAGGAAAAACTGTCAGCTTTTCCAGGATGAAAAAGAACCAATGTAGTCAAATTGCTACCAAGTAACTTGCTGATCTCCTGTGGGAATAGGAGGACTACTACTGAAGACTCGGCATTGATGGAAGGTTGGACATTCATGGGTGACAGTAGCTCAGAAGGCCTGGACAGGTGTGAGTCCATGTTATGTCTCTTGTACAGACTCCAACACTGCCACCTTGGTGTCTTCGTTCACATGCCTGTCATGTCATTTCTGGGTGGCTGATGACTAATGCTGGCTAAAATCAACTGGCTAAGTCATTTTGTCTGCTTGATTCTTCAGCGTTTCTTCATGCTGGATGCTTTCTTGTAGATTTTAATGTGTGATGCAGAGCCCACTCCTGTATGATTATGCACATGCCTCTACTAGAGATCTTGTCTCCGGTATTCCAGCCCTTTTCTTTTCCGGCTACTGACTGATCATTTGATCAGGCCATTGGCTACTGCCCAGAAATATACATCTATCTCTATACATAGCTATATGTGTGTCTACATCTATATCATTCCTTGAGGTCATTTCTCCTTCCATATAAAGTATATCAGAACCACTAACAACTCCACCCTGTGTTTTTCAAGAGACCTTAATGTAGTTGCAATATAGTAGCCATCATTTGGGAATTTACTGAGATGACTCATCCATAAACCAAGCTTTTCCATCCTTCTTCATCTGGTTATATAGGATGCACATATGACCATATGAGCAAGGTACAGGAGGGGTCCTGGTGCAACCATGCTATCTGACATGGGGGTCTAGGCTACCCGCTCATGAAGCTTTCTCTTGCTCTCTGCTCCTGCTTGCTTTTCATCCTGGTGCATCCTTTCCTTCTTACAATGGACTGCTTCTGGGCCTGTTCAATTTTATGACTTGGAAAATCTACTAGAACATAGCTTGTAATGGGCATTGCTGAATGAATGCTCACTCGGTGTCCCAAGGTCAAGCATTCCATCTGTACCAGGGCCTAGTAACTTGCCAGGAGCTGTTTCTTGAAAGGCCTATAATTCTCTACTTCAGATGTCATGGACTTGGTCCAGAACTCCAGAGCCCAGCATTGTAATTCTCCTGCAGGGGCTTTCCATAAATTCCACATTGCATCTTTTTCTGGTACTACTTCCTATACCATAGGGTCTCTTGGGCCACATGGCCCAGGCAACAGGACTGCTTGCACTGTAGCTTGGATCTGCTGAAGAGCCCTTTCCTTCTCTGGGCCCCACTCAAATCTGGCAGTAGTCCATGTTATCCATTATATCAGCCAGAGAAGTATCCCGAAATGTGGAATGTGTTGCTTCTGGAGCCCAAAGAGGCTTACTGGACTTTGACTTCCTTATTTGTAACTGAGGATGCCAAATGCAGCCATTCATATTTTACTTTAGAAGGGATATTTCTGCAACACTGACTACTGGATCCCTGAAACTTTATTAAAGTGGCTGATCCCTGAACTTTTAAATAATTTATCTTCCATTCTCTTGAGTGCAGGTGTCTTACCATGGTCTCCAGGGCTCTAGACATCTCTTGCTCATTTTTCCTAATAACCATGAAGTCAATGATATAATGAATCAATGTGATTTCTGTGGGATGTCCAGACAGTCTGTATCTCATTGGGTGACTCTATCTCTGACAGAGGGCAGCACTGTTATCATATCCATGAACATTCATATCCATGAACATACATATCCAACATATCATATCCATGAACATTTTTGTACATGTCAGGTAATACAACTATATCTGGTCCTTTTTCATGACTGAAAGAGGTCTTATGTACCACAGAGGGCTACTGTGTGGTGACCTTCTGGTAGTCTACAGCCATTCTCCCTGGTCTATCCAATTTCTTCAGGGGCCAGACTGGTAAGTTACACAAAGGCATGACAGGGGTTACAGTCCTAAACTTGGAGATTTGATGATACAAGTATTATTTTTAATTTACTATCTTGGCTGAGGGGGGCAGTTTTAGAGGCTTTCACTCAGCCTTTCCCACTATGATAGTGCTTGCCCCACTTGGCCAAGGATCGCAACTTTGAATCTTAACTGTATACTCAGGGAAGTGACTATCTGGTGAGTCTGTGGACTCAGTGACCCCACTATAAGTTGGATTTTATCAATGATTCGATTTATTACCTGGACCCCACTCTAATGAGGGTGTTGAGGTAATGGTTTGGGTCTCTGAGTATCAATGTCAATTCAGAATGTTATATCCAATAGTCCTCAAAATCTTGGATGGTGCCCTCTGCCAGTAATTATCTGGCTGCAGGTTCCTCTGTGGAAGAACTAAGTGCATTATTTTTAACCATATAGGATTTCGTAGGAAAGAGAAAGGAATTATGCCTTTTTACTGCAGCGAACACTCTCGGCTCCCTGCTTTTTCGTTGTTGCTAGATATTAAGCAGCATTTTTATTGCTGTCAGTCTGTTTATTCCCTAGGATGTGACAGACTATTTACCATCTTCACAGGTCTCTGTGGGTTAACTCCCTTGCCAGTCATTATGATAACTGCCACTGGCAGAGAAATGCTACCTCCCAGTCTCTATTGCCCCTTGGCTATTAATGACCCAGGCTTGGTGACCACCTGCCCAACTGTCATCCCTGGCCAGAGGAGGAGGCCACTACTGCACTTTTTAGTGAAGCTGGTGCCCTTCTCACCAGTGTGTTCCTGGCTTCCCTGGGGACTGCTGGGTCCTTTGGGACCTCTCATGAATCATAACCCTCAGTTGCATGTTCATTCCAGCATGTCTGCTTCTTAGAGCCTTTTTATTCCATCTGCCACTGTCTGCCATGATAACTCCGGCATTTCAACTTTGCTCAGCATGAGGCACTGCTATCTCTAAGCTTCTATAAGTCCCTCAACAGCAATTTTTGTCCTATTTCCTGGGGTCCTTGCCAAGATATTAAGCCCATGTTATTTTCACAGGAAAATGTCCCCAAGTGAATGAATTATTGTCCCAGGATTCTTCCCTTCTAGCTCCTGCTGATGCATGATTCTTAATTCTTGCCATTCCTTTGGCATATAAAGTCCTTCCTGCCTTATTTGGCACCATATATCCACAGCTGGATTATGCTGGGATTACCCTCAGGGTCAGCCTGGCAGCTGAAAGAGGCAGTGAAGGCAACTCCTGAAAGGATGTTTGTGTCTTGCAGGGGAGAGGCCTCTGCAGTGTCTCTTACAACAGAGGAGTGCCATCTCTTAATGAGGGTGGAGTCACCTCTGCAAACTCCATGGTTTTAGGGTAGTCTTCAGAGCCCCAACCCTCAGGGGCATCTACCTAGTTCTTCCTGTTGCCCAACTCCTTGCCCTAAATCTTCTCAACCTGAGCCCTGACATTGGCATAACAGACCTGTCTTGGCCAGTCATTTAAGAGACTCTGGAGCTCCATGACCCTAACCTGCCTGCTCTTCTGCTGTGTCTGTTTTTGTATTGCACAAGAAGGGAGATATTCAGAAGCTACCGAGTAGAACCTCTGGCTCTCACACTGAGCATTTAACTCTTTAAAAACTGACTTAAGTTTGTCATGATCTCTCTGCAGGGTGTCAGTACAACTTAATAATAACCAGAAAATTGTGCTGTCCTTTCAAGCATTTTTTTTTCACCATAGATTTCAAATGGCTGAATCATTGTACCAGCAAAAGCATTCCCTTCCACTGAGCCATTTTTTTTCCAGCTCACTTCTGGTAAAATTTTTAGCAGTTGATCTCTCTCCTTGTGCCTCTTTCTAGCCAGGCAGTGAAGTATCTGGTCCACAAACCCCACTTTACTGTGTTTTCTTGGATCATTTCTGGTACCAGTAATGTCAACTTGGATCCTCCAGAAGGAGATACCAATTTGGAATTAGATTTGCAAGGTATTTATTAGGAGAAACATCCATAGAGAATGAAAGGGAGAAGGAGAACATGAATGTGATGTCTGATACCTGTAAAAGGAGATATGAAGGGTAGAGAGGGAAGGGCCTCAGACTGCAGTGCAGCTCTGAGAAGGCCTCTGGCAGGTTGATGGGTAGCACTAGAGAAATGGGGAAGCTCTAGGCCCACTGATGTGCTCTGTCATTGGTCTTGAGCAGTCTGGGTATAGCATGGCCTCAGCATGAATGCTGAGATGGATTCCATGGTGCAGCACCAGAGACTGTCTGCAGAATATACTCTACACAGTAGATTCTCTCTTTAAGGGAAATCTAAGCAGCATACTCCAAAGGCTACCACCATTGTATTTCAGGTATGGATGCACTATAATTTTATATAAGAGGAAAAATAGCAATTAATCAACTTTTTTCCCTCACATACTAAAATTGCCCAATTACACATAGTGTTTGGTTGGCGTTTAAAGCCATGGCAGCCTAATGCAAACAATTTCCACCCATCATAGGTCTTTTATTCTTGATCATAACTATTAGCTCATAACTCTTTTTTTTGTACTTATAGTTTGAATTATTTATTGCTAAATGCACTACCTTGCTTTCCCCATACTAAAATTTATCTAACCACTTTCCTACACACTATTCTGACTTAAATTATCTTTGCATAAAGTATCCCTACCACAAGAGTTTGTATAATGGGGGATGCATTCTGATTTTCCATTTGTAATGAATATTTGCAAGTTTTGACAAATATTTCTCCAATTTGATTCCTAAATATCTCTAAGGATTTATCTATGGATCATTTTAGACCATTTTGAGATCTCTGAGAAGTGTCTTCTGAGAATGCACAGTGGCAGGGAATTCATTCTCTATGTCAGCTCTTGCGTCTCTGTACTGGAGAGACAAACTGGGGATCCACAAGCCTGGAAAGCCTGCGAGGAACATGCCAAGCTGCCTCTTATGGGTGGAATTTCTTGTACATAAAGTCATGGTTTAAGAAGTAAACTTTTCAGGTGAAAACTGTCTTGCTACCTCAGACTTACCTGCCTGCACCATGGATAAGTAAAAAGGGAACAATGTCTGATTATTCATGAGGTAGACCAACTGCTTGGTATTCTAGATGAACATGACATAGGTTGGTCACTGAAGTCCAGGCTGTTATTACAAAGTAAGACAACTGTTCTCTCTCTGTGTAATCTTTTATGTGTGGCATGACTCTCTGCATCGTGAAGTAACCCCACCCATGCTCCTTTCCAACCTACTCCAGATTGCTGTGGGTGCTAGCAATACAATCAATATCTAGAGGTAACTTGTGCAATTTCTTTGTTTAATGCTAATTAATTTGACCAGCTTGATTAGTTTTACTTGGCTGTATAATTTCTATTTCTACCTAAGCCACAATTCATTACTTCTCTGATCTGTCTCTGGACTATATATATGTGTTTTTGAAAAGTTCTCTATTCCCTCTTCTACCACTTAGGAAGGAAAGAGTTTAAAGCGGGAAACTTGCTCTGGCGTTTACATTTTGATTTTTAGGCCACATTCGTTTCTGATTTTCTAATTAATTCAATCATTCCAATGCCCACCAATCCCTGTGTGCCCTCCATGGTAGGGTTATTACTGGAAGCCACTGATAGCCAGAGACTCCATTTCCCAGATACCCCAGTACTAGATGAGAGCTGGTGATGGGTTCTTGCTAATGGAGGGGAGCAGAAACTATGTGTGTTACCCTCCTTTATGCTGGTGGGATGCAAAACATGATAAAGCCCTCAGGGATGGCACATTTCCAACATGATGGAACCCAGTTCTCTGGATTACATGTGAGTAAAAGCTGCCTGCTCATCCAGAATAACTACATTGGGTCGAGGGATAATGAACTGAGATTCCAGGGTTTATTTACCATAGTTATCAGCATTATTCTAACTAGTGCAAGACTTTCCACGCAAGGAAAGACCCTAAGTGTAGTTTAGATATCACCACATTTAACTTGAGTTTAGAAATATCTCTGAGTATGAATAGGCAGAAGAATTTGTAATGTTCTATGGGAGAAGAGATAAAACTTTCATGTAAAAAATCAATTAGGACTGGAATCCTGGGGTAGAAATATCACCTTTTATTATAAAAAAAGATAAGAATATATTATAAACCATCAGACCAAGGTAGTGTGACTGAGGTTCAAACAAACAAACAGAAAAGATTTAGGTAAGCTGTAAAAATAGGTCAAGTTGTAAATCCAGAAGCCTCATTTAACAGGAAATAGACTGGTGGAATGTTTTGTCTGCCTGAAGATAAGGGAAGGGTTTTGGATAAGATAGAGAAATTGTGTTAAAAAGGATGTTTAGGATTTCATGATTTAGTAGGAACAAATCCAGGAGGGGGCAGTGGGTGAACCAGAAAGAAATGACAACCATAAGCTATTAAATCAGTATCTTAAATATAGAAAGTAAGAACTACAAATGTGTCCATTTTTATCTTCTATACACTGGTGGAATCCAGATAAAAGTAAAAAAGGATCTAGAAAGCCCTAGAAAAGGTAAACAATGCTTTTCTTCTAGCACTTTAAAAATTATAAAACACTTTTATGTACATTATCTCACATGTTCCCTGAGAATTAGAAATGTTGGATATTATTATCAGAGTGATAAAGGTGAAGAATTGAGGCTCGGAAAACATAAACAATTCTCCACAATGAAGGGCTTTCTACCGACAGTGGCAATGATAGTATTTGACTTCAAGGCTAGTGAACTCAACTTTTTTTTTTTTTTAACTTTTGTAACTAAAGGAATGATGAATATTGGACATGCAGTTCTCATCCAAACATGAAGAGCTACCCGGGAAAACTCATGGAGTGATTCAGGGAAGTCCTACCCTTTGTCTTGATGATGCTGAGATATTTATAAACTGAATTTTTATATGCTTATGAAACTCAGTACTGCACTGAAGGATCTAGAAGGCCACATGTGGCCTTAAGGCTCCAGGTTTCTTACCCCTGAGGGAGAATCCAGGCAAGTGAATAGATATGACATTACCATGCAATCAAATGCTCTGATATATACGATGACAGGGAAGTACATGTGTTGATACAAAGATAATAGTAAAAATTCATGGAAAGTCAACAAAAATTTTATAACTACATTGTTATCAAAACTTTTAAAGTTTTGGTGACAGGATGGTAGACAAAAGCAGTTGGAATTCTGAATTTTTCTCCAATTTTCTGATGGCCATCTGTTTGCTTTTAATATCTCCTTCCTCTCTTCTCATGTTACCCTCTGTCTCTCTCTCTCTCTCTCTTGGATTTTCTCTCCCTCTACTCTTAAGCCTAATCTCACTTCCATGCAGTACAATGGTAGTTTTGATATCAGTCCTTGGAGTCAGACTGCTTGGGTTCAAATCTGGGCTTTACCACTTATTACTTGTGTCACAGTTTACCTATAATCTCTGTGTCTTAGTATTATGACCTAAACAATGGCATTTACCTTATAAAGTTGTGAGAATGTAATGAGTTTATAAACAGAAAGCACTTAGTGTCTAGCACATGTAAGTACTCTATTGTTGAATATTAGTTTCCTATTGCAGCTGTAACAAATTACCGCATGCTTAGTGACTTAAAACAATACTCATTTATTATTTCGCAGTTCCTGTAGATCAGAGTTTTCTGCTAGGTTCTCTGCTTAGGGACTTACGAGGCAGAAATAAAGCTGTTGGCCAGCTTGGTTTCTTGCTGGAGGTGCTAATTCCTTTCAAGTTTATTTAGATGATTGACAAAGTTCAGTTCCTGTGGTTGTAGGACTGAGGTCCCTATTTCCTTGACATGGGGGCCTCTCCATTTTCAAGCCAGCAGTGGCATGTCGAATCCATCCTGTGCTTTGAATCCCTAAGACTTCTTGTGCCCCATCTCTCTGACTATTTTGCTTTCTGCTTCTGCTTTTAAGGGCTCATGCAATTATATTGGGCCTCATCTTAAGCTCAGCTGTTTAGTAACCTTAATCACATCTGCAAAATCTCTTTTGCTATGTAATGTAACATTTACGGGCATAACATGAGAGGGCAAAAGTTATGGGAATAAAAATTCTGCCTACCATAGGTAGTTCACTATTATTATTGTTATTATTTAAATGAGTGAAGGACTAACATGGTTAGGAATAGAATGTTCTGGACAATAGAGTTTACTAGTGAATTGGAAGTTATTTTATTTGAAGAGTTAAACTTTCGGGATAAAGTAACTAATGCTGTGATGAACGAACTCAAATATTTACCTCATCTGTGTATACATATATAATACTGAGCTCTGTATTTTTAAGTGTAATACTGTTATCTCTCAATCTTAATATAAATTAGTCAATACACTTTCAAAAATATTTATAATTTTATAATAATGTCATTTCTGATTTAAAAATTGAATACAATTAGTGAGAAAGAGAAGTCTTTTTACAAATTCCACTTGAGGAAAGTTTCAGAAATCTGAGAAATTATAGACCTTTCAAATAAATTTCATTCTGAAATATAAGACTAGGATTGATTTTTGATAAAATAACAGGGAATTATAACATCATTAAATAATTAGGCTTTTATGTTCAGCGAAAATTTTAAACTGTAATTAATTCTAGATATTTTGCTGTTAGCATAAACCTAAATTAGATCTTGCCAGAAATCGAAAACAGAAAGCTTCCAAGGATCATGAGAAAGAAAATAAAAATGAAATGCATTGCTTAACTACTTCTGCATGCCTGCAATATGAAGCTGGATAACTGTAATTCACATGGACAAACTATTTCTAAAGATTTTTTTCTTTTGGTTTGTGGACTTAAGATACACATTTTGTGAGTATAGATATTCAAATCTGGGCACGGTAAATTCTCCCTAGCATCTGTCCATGGCTATGTATCTCCCTGTGGTGCCAGTTGTTTGTTCAAATGTCCTAGTGCAGGAGACACCTCATATTTTGTTCTGGATGGTGGATCTGTACACTGTGTATGCAGGAATGTACATGTGCACATTTGCATGCACACACACAACTGATTTACATGATCAATTAACAATGATTTTGAATTCATTTCTCAAGCTTTTTTTTTCTTTAACGTATAATGTTTATACTAGAGCCAGCACAACATCAGTTGTCTTTAAACAGAGACAGGCTGGGAAAGAAATGGACAAAGATAGGTGATGTGTATGTCTAGAGTGACCTTCCGAGTTACATCATAACTTGCAGTATTCTTTCTATTTTACTCTCATCTTCTGTTCCTGTATTTTCCCCATCCTTTTAGATTTAGATCTAACTTGCCAAAATCTTGTTCTGTGCATGTTTACTCATGCAGTTGCTGCTTTTCTCTCACTTCCCATACATTAGTCAGATTTAGGCCCAATACAGCCTTTGCTTGATGTCCTAGAATAGGATGATTTCGATCCAGATTCAATCTACTGCCTCATAAGGACAAGATGACATTTAAGTCTCCAAGGGTTTATTATGCAAATATCAAATATCAGGAGTGGCTATGAGTCATTATGAAATTTCATAACTCTTCTTTTAGCTATAGTTAATAATTTATAGGTTAAAGGATACATGCTGGATTCTGATCAAATCCTTCAGAAGAGAGGATGATGGGATGTTGGCCTTTCATTATTTAGCATCCATTTATGATATCACCAAGACTTTTGGCATAGCTTTCATGCCCAAAATGTTTTTAACATCTGTGTGACTATTCTCTTTTTTAAGACTGAAGATTCAGTATTCATTAATCTCTCAAACCCCAATTGGCCTTCAGAAGCAGCTGAATGCTTTCTTTGACTAGTGCACAAAATATAATCTCAGAATAAATCATAAGAAGTGTAATGCAATGGTTTTTAGTTCTAGGAAATGCAAGAGTTCCTGTTATGCTTAGGGAGTTAAGTTTAATGTGATGAAATATTTTATGTGGCTTTGCATTATCTTTCACCTAAATCTGTCATGCAAAAAGCAAAAAAATTTGGGTCACATTTATTATTGTTTCTGCATCTTGATAAGATGATCAAAATGAATCAACTGGGCTGCAAGCAAAAAGGCCATGAGCATGAAATGAACAGTTACTGACAGGGCTTTCAAGAGAAATGGTATATACTGAGCTGAACCTAACCAGAATGCTAATACATATGGAAACAGGGCATAGAGATGGTTTAGTAAGAAGAATTTTATTTGGGGTGAAACATAAATACAAAATATACAAATCCAAAAAGTGTGGCATCTTTTCTTTGTTTGGTTTAAGCTGTGATGAATGATAGGTGTTATCATACTCTTTTCCCTTTATTCTGGGTATCTTGAATGCATGTGTTTTGTGTTCATTATTAATTTAAAGGGAAATATAAGCAAATTTTGATCATCTACTTTTATGGCCAAATCATATTGTTATGGACTATATGAATTTGACCAAATTTTTAGTTCGATTATAATTTTATTATGCCAAATATTAATGAAAATAAATATTAACTAGAAACTTAGACATTTCCTTATTTTTAATATGGTTTTTATTATAATAGAATTTATTTTAACAGCATTGATCTACATAAAACATACTCAATTTTCATTAACAGTTAAATATTTCTTCACTGTATAGTGAACAGATACTTCTCTTATGTCTCTGGTGAGAAAAATCAGAACAATTGCAATAGAACTTCACTAAGTTAAGAAAAATCCAAAGACAATAATCAAGGAGTATTTTCTGAAAGACATACCATCAGGATAATGATGAGAGGATCAAGAAAATTTGGTTTTAAGCTCTTAATCATTGATCAAAATGAAAGAATTCAAGTCAAAACTCTTTATATTCAAATGTAATTCACATTTAACTTATTATTATTTGAAAAAATATTTCGAAAATTTGATCAACATTAAATATTATGCTTGAATTAGCATGTTCAAAAACTAGTTCATTCCAAGTACGCTGAAGCAGAACTTTTTTTTTTCATTTCAGCATATTATGGGGGTACAGATGTTTAGGTTACGTATGTTGCCCTTGGTCCCCCCCCTCAAGTCCGAGTTTCAAATATGTCCATCCTTCGGGTGGTGCGCATTGCACTCTTTGTGCATGCAAATACCGGTCCCCTCCTCCCTCCTCCCCCCTCCATCCTGTCCAACATCCAATAGATGTTATTCTTATATGTGCACTTATGTGTTGATCAGTTAATACCAATTTGATGGTGAGTACATGTGGTGCTTGTCTTTCCATTCTTCGGATACCTCACTTAAACTTTTATGGTCTTGTGGCAAAGGGAATTTGCAATTAGTCTTAAAGTGATGGAGAGACTTAAGGAAACATGTAAAGCCTCAAAGAAATGGTCAAGAAGTGTTATTTCTAAGTATATTATTATCCTCATAGAATAGTTTAGAACTTATGGATAACCATATAATTAAATAATAAAATCCATCCTAATGGAAGACAAACACTCTCATAATCCATTGTAAATAGCTGCTTTTAAGTTCCATGGTTTCCTTGGATGCATATTTTCAGTCTCAAGAGTTTACCAATGAATGTTTATGTATTTGGAATGATGTAAAAAACAATTAAAAACATACAGTAATGAAATTGATTTGAAGGTAGTTGAAAATTTAAATAGTGCCTTTGATTTCTATTAGAATGTCGCAAGTTCTGATAATAGAGAACTCAGAAAGTTGGATTCTGATAGTTCGTAGTTCCTTGCTGTCATGGTTAAACTACTTTTCAGATATGTCTTAATTCTTACATTTCTGAATAAGCTGATGTGGTTATTCCTGGCTAAACAATGCTCATTCATTTTTCCCCATATTCTTTTTTATTTTCTTAACCAAAATTATACATGTACATAGACCAAGGAGTCAAAACTTTTATAAAGGTTCTTATGAAAAACAGCAGTTCCTTACTGCCCTCCCCAGAGGAAACCATTTTTAGCTGATTGTTTTGGTACTTAGCTTCCTGTTGCTGAATAGTATATCTATGATGCTGCCTCTTGATTTTTTTAGTGTCAGGTATAATCTGTTGATTTTGTAGTGTTGAAAATGTGACTTTTGCTCATCTCTTTGATCTCTATACCTCTAACAAGTAGGCTCAGCCTTCCCATCTCTCCACCGTCCCACTAGAGTTATAAGGTAATTATGATTAGATCAATGTTCATTTTTACATTATTGTTATGACTATGCAAACACTTGTCACAGCTAACTGTTTAGTAAACTCTATTACTTTTCCTATCTGGCACAATGTTTACATTTTCTATGAGGTGAAAAGTGTCTAGTTTTGCTTGGTTTTTCTATGCACATATCACCTTTTCAACCACAGATTCTGTGCATGAAATTCACTATGTGACCTTTTTACTAAATGTGATATTTAATTTAGTATTCCAGAAGAAGTTTTCCTTGAACCCTCTGACATGCTCTAATCTGGACTGGTTGCCCTCTATGCCTGGTGACATAGCTGTCATTCTGGGATCTTCTGTACCCACCATCCTGGGGACTCCTCTTCCTTGTGCTTTTGCCTGTTTCCTGTGTATTTAAAAATTTGTTTTGGTAGAGCACTGACTCTAGGAGCTCCTTGAGAAAGGATGGATAGGGGTAAAACTTTTGAGACTTTGTCTTATATGAAATGATTTTACCTTTATTCTACCTTATTGAGTGTTTGTCTTGGTATAGAATTCATTTTCCATCAGAAATCTGAAGGCACTTCTCTTTTCTATCGGATTTCTATGCTCCCGGTTTCCAAAGTTGCTGCTGAGAAAAGTCTGAAGCCATTTTGGTTTATGTTTCTTTTTTTTTTTTTTTTTTTTTTGAGACGGAGTCTCGCTTTGTTGCCCAGGCTAGAGTGAGTGCTGTGGCGTCAGCCTAGCTCACAGCAACCTTAAACTCCTGGGCTCAAGCAATCCTTCTGCCTCAGCCTCCTGAGTAGCTGGGACTACAGGCATGCGCCAGCATGCCCAGCTAATTTTTTTTTTTTTTCATTTAGTTGTCCAGTTAATTTCTTTCTATTTTTTCAGTAAAGACGAGGTCTCGCTCTTGCTCAGGCTGGTCTTGAACCCCTGACCTTGAGCGATCCACCTGCCTCGGCCTCCCAGAGTGCTAGGATTACAGGCGTGAGCCACCCGTGCCCGTCCTGATTTCTGTTTCTTTATAGGTGAACTCTTTTTCTCTCTCGCTGGAAGCTTGTTGAATTTTCTGTTTGTCCTCAGTGTGCTGAAGTATCACAATGATGTGCTTTGACCAGGTATGTTTGTATCCATTACATTGGGCATCCAATGGGTCTTTCAACCTGGAAACATATGTTCTTTAAATTTTGGAAATTGCTTTTAAAAATTTGGAAATTTACTTATAATTTCCCCCCCTTTTTAGTTTTTCATTTCTGGAGCACTATTATTTTTAACATTGGACCTCATTTTCCTGTTATTTTTGTTTTCTTTATGTAAAATTATATTTACTACTTTTCTTATTTTCTGTTATGTCATGTGAAATCAATTTTTTTGTGTGTTCTTGCCTGTCATGATCTGTGTGTACAAAGGTTTTTATTTCTATCACTTGTTTTGTTTATAATTTGAAACAATTTCATTATATTATATTTGTCAGTTTGCCAGCTCAAGTACATTATGTCCTTCCAAGTTAAATGACCTGGAAGTCATTGCCATCTTTATAACACTTGGTTCTACCTGTTTATTCGCGGGGGAGGGAAGGAATTTTTTAACTTTATCTTCCACCATATTTTTACTATCTAAGAGCTCTTTTGGTTCTCTGAATGTTTCTTTTAGTGTAATATCCTGCGCTTTTTTCCCACAGTGCAATATCTTTTCATATGTTTCAATGAATATTAATAATACATATATTTTTAAATTTGTTGTCCCTTTGCATAGTCTGTTTCCTTCCTGTTGCTTTTCCTATTTTTTCTAATTTTCATGTTTCAGGCTTTCCTCAGATATTTGGTAATTCTAGGTGACCAAAAAAGTTGATTGGAAGCTCTGAGACATGAGTGGATCGTGTCATCTGTGAACATAACAGTAGGATGATGTAGCTGAAACTTTTAGTTTTGTGACCTTTTAGTACATTATCTTGAGGTGCTTAGATTCCCCAGAGATAGTTTGTCCAGTTCTCTGCCTGAAAGGTAAAGGCCTAGCTGCTAGTTTTCTGGAAGCCAGCTAGCCAACAGCTGGAGGTCTCAGTCATTGATGGACATACTCAATCCCCCTCTTTTTACCCTGTTACCTCTGTCCTTGACTCTGCAAGATGTCCCCCAGTCCAAAGCTCTCCCTGTTTTATTCCTTCAAGAGAACATGCCTGCAGCATTGTGAAAGCATGAGAAAGGCACAGCCATTTGGCTGCCTAAATCTGGGAAGGGGATTAAGGGATTTGATTGCTTTTTAAAACCCACCTTATTTTAGCTCTTTTCTTCTCACACTTATAATGGTATCCAATACTACCATATGCTTAGTCTTTTGGGGATTCTATATTATAAATCCAATGAGTTTTCAGCTTTCCTTGTTGCTAGTATAAGATTCAGTTTTGTGGGGTCTGTTAAGTCCTTTGCAGTTGAACATCTGCTTTCCAGCTTCTAAAATTTTGTTGTTGTTGCTTCTTCTTTCATTCTCCCTGTGTTTGTGAGTTTATGCCTTGGGCAAGAAATCAATTTCCTATTGTTTTAGTGAAATTTCAGGAGGGAATGAAATTAGATGTATGTGTTCAATCTGTGGCATATTGTATTTTCCAAAGATAGTCACCATAATCTCTCTTATCCCTTATGCTCTTCTTTCAACATGACACTGACAATCCTTCCATCAAGAGGTGGGGCTTGTTTTTCCTTCTTTTGAATCCTGAGGAGCTTTTGATTATGGTGGAAGTGGTGGTTTATGACTTCTGAGGCTACGCCATAAAAACTCATACACCTTCTGCTGGTTCTCTAGGGATGCTTGCTCTTGGAATTCAGCCATCGTAATGTGGAACATAGTGAGCAGGGTGGACAGTTATAAAAGCTGTGGTGGAAGAGAGAGACAGAGGATTTGTCTTTTTGGAAATGAGTCAAAATCTGTTCTTCAATTCTAGTCTATGATGCATTGGATGCTGATATGGTATAGGAATTTATCTCTCAGTTACAGCATTTTAGCTTTGGAACCATATAATTTGATTCTCGAAGATTCTCTCAACTACAGACTTTCTATGAATGTCTTGTAATGAAAAGTAAAAACCATTCTAGAGGACACTGTTGTCCTTGCCTATTAGTTTGGTGGGAAAACAAAGCACAAGTACATATCAACATTGAACAACAATACATTCAAGAACAATGCATTTAAAAGATGGAGAGGTCTTAAAATAATATATAATTAGCTGTCAAATCACTTGTTTAAATTCTGCACATTATTCTGTACTATTCTTGCTACCTATAGATACAAATCCCATGTTTCTTTCTAATATCTTTGCTTTAGAACTTCTAAACTATCTTAACACTTAAAATAGTTTTTCAGATCTCCTAAGAGTCCTTGTTTACAGATTCCTTGAAACCAACTTTTCTTGGCAAGCATTTTTATCCATATTCTCCCTGTATTGTAGAATATTTGTATCCATTCCCCATGGAATTCCTGATTTTCTGTATAAATTATTCTGCAAAGCCAGGGCTCCTGAGGGAAAGGGCAATTTCTTTTACACATGGAAAAAACTTAATGTCCATATTTGGTTTGGATAAATAATCTTTAATGTTTTAAGAGGAGGACGCACCACATCGTGCTGGATCTCATCTTGATTCCCTAACCACCCAAGTGCTCTCACAGATAGTCCACACTGAACATTAATAATTGTTAAAGAAATCCACACTCACACCAGCCTCTTGTAGGAAATGCAGCAATGAGATCTTTTTCCCTGCACCCCAAAGTGCTCTAAGACTTTGGGAAAGCCATGCAAGCACTTGATTTACTGTTAAATTCAAGTTTCAAAAATTCCACCTTAACCTGCTTTGCAGAGTATTTCTTACAGGTTCCCAGGGAGCTCACATGTCGGCCAATGTTGTGTTTAGTTAGTAAAACACTAAGGATAAATCAGACTTTAAGGATAATTGTGGGGCAAAAGCCCTTCTTGACTACTCTTTGTCTATTAAGTTAAGAAATTTAAAAGGAATAAAAACATATATGAACCACAGAGATGCCTTGGTTAAAATAATCTTTTAATTAGCAAAGTGTTACTCTTTAGTGAGGATTTCTCTATCGTTCTAGGGTGGTAGTACTCAATTTTTATCAGTGTCAGAGTCACTGGGAAATCCTGATTGCTGGGCCACAACCCTAGATTTTCATCAGCAGCCCTTGGATAAGTCTAATAATTTGCATTTCTGACAATTTCCCAGGCGATGCTGATGCTGCTGGTCTAGGTAACCACACCCTGAGAACCACCGCATTTGGGAACCATGATACTGAGGATCACTACTTAATAAACAGTAAAGACTGAGTAATGTTCCATAGTATACGTATACCACATTTCGTTAATGCACTCATGAATTAGTGAACATTGGAGTTGATTCTACATCTTTGCAGTTGTGAATTGTGCTGCAATAAACATTCGAAGGCAGTCATTTTGTCTTTTTGATAAAATGACTTCTTTTCCTTTGAATAAATACCCAGTAGTGGGATTGCTGAATCAAATAGTAGGTCTACTTTTAGTTCTTTGAGGAATCTCCATACTACAAACACCACATATACTCACTATTAAATTGGAGCTAACCAATGAGCACACATGTGCATAGAGGGAAGTAAAACTCAATGGAAATCAAGCAAGGGGAAGGAGGGAGGAGGGGGTGGGTGAAAACCTACCTAACGGGTACAATGAACACTATCTGGGTGACGGGCATACTTTTAACCCTGACTCAAGCATTACAAAAGCAATCCATGTAATCAAAAACATTTGTACCCTCATAATACTTTGAAAATACAAACAAACAAATAAATAAATAAACAAATTGTAAAGTCATTTTTGGAAGTTTTGATGCTTGCAATAGCAACAAAGCCTTCCTTACTTTGTGATTTAGTTCTGTTGTGGTTTCTGTTCCTTGAGTGAACAGCTGGGGTCTCAGCATCATCCGGCAATTTGTGGCTGAACACACCTCCATCTTACAAAAAGCAGAAGAGGTTTAGCTATTCAAACAGTAATTTATATTATCATAATGTAACATGATGATGCAGAAGTTGATGTTCCAGAAACCACACCAATCTTGGGATCTTATTGTCAAATTCGATACCTTATATCACTGGGTATTGGATTTGCTGTATAGTAGTTAACTATTTTAAAGAGAAAAACAGATACAAAATATGAATATTAGCCTATGAATCCAGGTGTGTGTGAACTATCACTTTTCTCATTTCATTTAAATAATCCTAGGTTTGTCTCTGAGTCCTCTATTTCTGCGGGATGGCTGAAAATTCATTCTCAGTCACTTTTAGGTGCCTCCACCCTCCAGGCTTGGGCACAGGCTTCTATGATCTTGATCTGTCTCTGGACGTTGGTCACCATTAACCACCTATATGTCCATTAGGCAGCTCTATTGCTTTGGTTCTCCACTTGGCTGAATAATTTGTTCATTAAACAAATATTTATTGAGTGACTAGTATATGTCAATTATTAATTTTTAAAAATTACATTTTATTATATAATATTTGACAGACAGAAAAGGAAACCATAGCATCTATGTGTACTATGAAACATAATAAAGTGAACAACCATGAAGAATTCCCAAGTTAAGCACTAGGACTTATTAATACGTTGGATCTATCTGTGTGTTTCTTCTCTATTAGATCTGCTTGCCTCCCTGACTCACCCTAAGTTTTATGTTTGTCATTCCCTTGTCTTAGCCTGTTTTCTGTCACTTATAACATAATACCTGAAACTGGGTACCTTATAAAGAAAAGAAATTTATTTCTTACAGTTGAGGAGGTTAAAAAGTCCAAGGTCAAGGGGCTGCATCTGGAGAGGGTCTTCTTGCTGGTGGGACTCTCTACAGAGTCCTGAGGTGGTGCAGGGCACTCCATGGCAAGGGGGTGTGCCCAACATTGGGACATTGTTTCAACATTTTCTTAGAGTTTGTCTCTGAGGATTTTCTTTTCAACTTCTTGTAAGCTGGCACTTGGGGAAGTAAAACCGCATCTCTGAGTTTCTTGGAACTGAAAATTCTGAGATGCTACAATTCATTTCAGGCTCAACTTCTAGGGCCCACTTATGTGAGGAATTCAGTAACAAGTTTTAGGGTTTCTTTGTCTTCTTTCTACTCACATAGTTCCTAGAGTTTAGAGTATGGAATCCTGTATTCTATCCAGTTAGCTGAGGCAGGCTTTCCTGCCTTATCCTTTTTGCCACACTCTGAATCTGTTCTGATTCTCCCCTTTCTTAGGTTTTGTGAGTTTTCCAGAATGACTCTTCTCTCCGACAGATTTGACCTCTTTTGACCCTGTGGCATATGCTGCAGTGTTCTGCAGTAGCTTCTGGTGTATTTTTAAAAAAATATTACATAAGGCCCCAATTTCATTGTCTTATAAATAATTGTGATAGGCCACGCTAGGTGACATAAATTGTTTCTGCAGTTCCTATATGTAATTTGTGACACGTAATTTCTTGAATGAGCTCATCTCTCTGGAAAATCTGTCTTCTGGATCATTAAATCTTTAAATACAACATGGAGGTAGTGCTTTGGGCAGGGATATGTGTGCTTTAAGTATGTTATGTCCCCTGCAGAGCATGCTGTGACTCTCTCTTCCTGAAGGTGTTGGCAGAATTCATATAGGCAGACATTTCTCATGGCTATGTCCAGTGTGGATAGCCCTTCACTGCTACCTATTAATTCTCTATTTGACTCTGGTACATTTTCTCTTCCTTTTCCCCCTAATTGTTACCTATTCTACCCAAATCCTTTATTTAATTTCCATCCTAGCCACTCTAGTTGGATGACCTTGTCTCTTACTTTATCATGAAATCTAAATGTAATCATTCTCAACCTCTTGCTCTCTCCACCTATGAACTTAAAGAAATATATGCCCAACTTTTCCACCATTTTTTGATGGATATGATGAGTAGTTCTCCTCCATCCAAATCTGATTCATTCCTTTGACCCCTCTACTCCTGCCTCTTTAGGGACTTGTCCTGCTAGTCACTACCTCTCTCTACTGCACTTTCTAGGTCAAGGCTTATCATAGTTCAGGCTGTTATAACAAAATACCTTAAACTGGGTAATTTATGAAAGATTGAAATTTATTGTTCACGGTTCTGCAGGCTGGAAGGTCCAAGATAAAGGCACCAGCAGATCTGGTGTCTGGTGAGGGCCTGTTCCTCATAGATGGCACCTTCTGCATCCTCACATGGGAGAAGAGGCAAACATGCTCCCTTCAACCTCTTTTATTAGGACCCTAATCTCATTCCTGAGGGCAGAGTTCTTGCAACCTAATCACCTCTCAAAGGCCCCACCTCTTCATGCCATCACGTTGGGGACTAAATCTCAACATATGAGTTTTGAGGGGACACAAACATTCAGGACATAGCAAGGCTTTCATGCAACTTCCTCAGAGACGTCTTTCCTGTTCGTAAACCTGGAGCAGCCCAGCTGGTACTCCCCTTCCCATCATCTTGTTTTACTGTGTTTTATGGCACATAGTATGTCACATTTATATGTTATTTGTCAACTCTCTCGTTTTTCACTTCCTTGAGAGCAATCATCTTGTCTGTCTTGTTTATTCCCAAAGTCTCAATGCCTAGAACAATGCTTGGAACGTAATCAGAGTTCAGTAAATGTTGTTAAATAAAAGAATAGGTGCAATCCTTTAATATCTTTATGTTTACTACTCTTTCCTTCAAACTTATAAATATGTACATTACTTCCCCATCTTAAAAACAACAAAAATAAACAAAAAAAGAAAAAAAACCTCACTTGTGCAGTTTGGACCTACTGAATCTCTTGTGGGACCTGAGAACTCTCATTTCTGTGTTCCTCAGTGATAATGATGTTCCTGTTCTAGACTGCACAATGCAACGCACTGGTTTAAAGAAAGTTTGATTTATCCACATTTTCCTTAAAACTATGCGGTTGTTTCCCATCACCTACTGGGTTAAATATAAGTCTTGTATTATGTCACATAGTGCTCTCCAAGATCTAAAGCTTTCTCCTCTACCAGGATTCTGTCTCGCATTTTCTGACTCCGACTTGACTCTCCAATAATTTCAAACTGCATGTCTCAACACGTATCCCTCCTTCATTGCTCAGCCGTGTGCTCTTGCGCATGCCCTCGCCAAGCATCTTTCTTTTCCACACCCTTTATAAAGGTAACTCAAATGCTATTCCACTTTCCAGGCCTCCACAATAGTCAGGGCACATTTCTTTCGCTACGTAGTTTCTTTGTCCATTCTCCACCCACAATAATGTTTTATTGACAATTATTTGTGTTTATTTTGTCCTCTCTAAACTGTGAGCCCCCAGCAGAGTACATAGATCCTATGGCTCTTTTTCTCAATCTCTCTCTCCCTCTCTCTCTGTCACTCTCTTTATCTCTCATATTAAAAAATGAAGGCTCGTTTTAACTTATAAATTTAGAGATATATTTCTCACTGAGGGTGAGAACACAGGGAAATTACTGCTCCCATACATTACTGATCACATTGTAAATCGTCCCCATCCTTTCAGAAAGCAATTTGGCAAAGTCCATGAAGAGAGGGGAAAAAAATCCTTCATATCTTGAACTTAATCATTCTACTTCTGGGAATGTAGTCTAAGAAAATAATTCAAAATATGCACGGAGATACATGTCACACATTGCTTATAATAGCAAAGCAATGGGAAACACTGAGTGCTCAGCACTAGGTAGTGATTAAGGTGCACTTTAACGATGAAATAACTGCATATTTAAATGATGCTTTTGAAGCTCATATGGCAAACATAAAGTTATATTTTGTTTCAATGTTAAGTAAAAAATAAGGGTAACACATGTTAATATAAATTATGATTCTAATTATAACTTTTTTAAAGGGTCTGAAAGGAAATGCACTTAAATTCTAAGTTAGATGAGAAGTTTACAATACGACTTTATGATGTCACATTTTAAACAAAAATGAAAACTTATTTTAAACATTTATGCTGTTTCATGTTATGTAGCTATCTTTTTAAAATTAAAAGGATGTGTCAGTCGTGGTTACATAGGTTTTTAAGAATAGGAAGATGAACATATTAATAATGTGAAGATACCAAGTTATAACCAAAGCAGAAGTTACCAGTGAAATTAGATGGATTAATTCAATTATGGCAAAGATTACAGATTAATGTGGAGTCAGTATAGTGTTGTGGTTAGAGTTCTCATTTCTACACCACATTCTAGATTTGAATCCAATTTTGTCTCTTACCAATTAAGTGACTTTGTGCATGTTTTTAACTTCCTGGAGTCTGTCCTAGTCTCTTGGACCTGGGGAAATACCACTGATTATGTACTAAGAAAGGTCCTTTCCCCAGTAAAATATATTCATGACAAAAATGGTCTTCTTAGCTTAGAATGGTGTGATGCCTGAAATTTATTTAGTCCTCCATCCATGAGGGGAGGCATCACTGATTACAGGGTGCAGCAGAGCAGAAGGATGGATAGTCTGTATCCTTGATGACAGCATACCCTGAAAGACTTCCTTTACGTGACATCATAGAGATGCTTATTATTTAAGTTAGTTTGGATTGGCTATTCTAGTACTTGCAGTTGAAACCACCACAATATTTTGTATTAAACGAGATAAGGGGTGAAATGCTTGGCAAGGAAGTATAGCACAGTGGTCAAGAATAGAGGTATTGGAGCCAGACTGAGTTTTAATCTACTGCTATCATGCAACCTTGGACAAACTGCTTAAACTTTTTGTACCTCAGTGTCCTCATCGATAAAACTGAAATAATAATAGCACCTGCCTCATAGGGTTTGTATAAGGAATAAGCAAAATATGCACAACACCTAATGAAAATGTATGACACCTATAAAAATTTCTATATTAGTAATTAAATGTTAGTACTAGTATAAAAAGAGCTGAATAAATTATAAGTGCTATTGTCAAGCTGTAGTCAGAGGTTTCAGGTTACAAAATCAGGTCCCCTAACTTCTAATTCAGGACACTTTCTTCTGTATTATCTAGTAATTATTGTTTTAGCAATAGTGTTTATTACTTTTTAATTATAAGTATTATACTTTAATATGAGATATGGAGATACATCCCATAGATAGACATTATAAATGCTTCTGACTTTAATTTGGGTAATTTGGACTCTCATCAGGCACACTATATTCCTGTTATGTTTATATAATTACTAGTTTTTAATTAAGGGGCTACTGAATGATATGGAGTTTTTTAATGCCATAAAGTGTTTAACATGAATTCTCAAGCAAGCTGGGCATGTAGTACATTTTGGGTGATACTTCTGAAGCTTTCTCTCTTTAGGTATTTCGTGATTCATATCTCAAACCTCCCACACACTATAGATATCTACAGAATATGGATTTTAAAAAGGAGGAAAAACATTATTATATTCCATGTGGCAATTTCTGGCACTTTTAAAAAAGTGTATGTAAAGTGCAAGATGGATTGCAGTTGGCAACTTTAGACGAGGTGATCAGAGAAACCACTCCAATGGTGACATTTAATCTGATACCTAAATGATGAGAAAGGGCAAACCTGTGGTTTTTCTGGAGAGTGCATTAGTGATCTGGGGAAACTATGTTCAGAAGTCTGAAACCAGGAGCTAATGTGGCATAATCAAACCAATCAACCAGCCAACCAACCAGCCAACCAAAAACAGGAAGAAGGTTGACTTGCCTGAAACATAATGAACAAAGAGGGAAACAGTAGACAATAAGGTTGGTGAGGTTGGTGAAGGTTGGGTCATATAGATCCTGATAGAACATGGAAAGCACTTTAGATTTTTCTCTAAGAACAATTTGAAAGCATTGACATCTTATTCATGAAATAAATGAATAATCATATGTAAGGTTTTTAATATTTACTATATTAATACTAATTGATATTTTACATGGATTAACTCTTTTAATGCTTACAACAATGCTTTGAGATAACTGAGGCACAGGTATATTGAGTAATTTCCCCAAAGCTATATAGCTAAAACTGAGAGAGAGCCAGAATTTGAAGCTAGGAAGTCTACCTTCACAATCCTTGTTTATTCTTTTCAATTTACAGCTTCCTTTTTATGACTATGTGAATGTATCACACTAAGGAAAATGGAGAAACAGAACTCATTTCTTCCCCTGAAAGGTAAGCACAACCTATTTCCCTGTAATTTAATTCAATTTAGTCTAACAATAACTTATTGATGTCTTACTCAGTACGTGATACTGGCTAAAGTTCTAGGGTACAGGAATGACTTTCCGCTTGATAAACTCACAGTTTAGCAAAAGGAGACAAATAAATACATAAATATCTTTGATGTAAGCAAGCCTCCCTGGTACTTAATATGAGTGCTCACCAATATCCAGTCATCCTTTTTTTTGTAGGTACACTGTATTAAGCTAGACAATGTGACTAATTTTACCCATGGATTCTGAACATGTCACTTCTGAACTGAGACATTAAAAGCCCCTGCACAACCCTCAGTTTCTTCTCTCCTCCTGAGGTGCTTAAGGAAGCCACATGTTTCCATGCCAGAGACACAATTTGGAAGTAGCCTGGTCAACCAACGAAGTCATCTCATGGAGAACAGCTACCCATGGAAGTTACCAGACACATACTGGGTTTTCTTTAAGCAACAAATAAACTTTGTTGGGTTAAACTGCTGAAATTTTAGGGTCTATTTGTTGCCACAGCAAGGCATAGACTATCCTGTGTGTTTTCTGTTATAAACAAAGTATATGTAAAGTACTCTGAGACACAAGGGAAGAAAAGGAAATTAATTCTGACTGGTAGATTGAAGATGTTTCCACAGAAGAGGTAACATTTTAATTATGCATAAAAATAAAGGAGACTTCAATAATCAGAAGATTAGGGGATGCAATTGGATAGTGATCAGAAAGAGTTATCATGAAAAAATGTTTCAATTGAATAAACACAGCATTCTGAGAAAGTAAAAAAAAAAATACGTTTGAAAGACAGGTTCTAAGGCCATGTGGCTGAAATATCTGGTAATTACTAGTAAAATCCTACACAGATGCGAGGCTAATGCTAGAGAGATGTGAATAAAAAGATAAAAGCGTCACTTGGTTTTTGATAAATCTGATGTTCCTGAACTTGAGTTTGTACAACCTAAGAGAGCAATTAAAAGCTTCTGATAGAGGAGATATTTACTGACAGCCAGTAAAGGACATGTATTGAATAGACCATAGTAATTATGATGTAGTTCCTATCCTCTGTTGGTTCAAACTACAATAGGAGATGTTAGATTATTTTGAAATGATTTGTTTAGGAGACATTAAATGTAAATTCCATGAGAGAAAATACTTTTAGAGATATTGAGGTAATCTGACAGTTGAAGTTACATTTGCTCTGATTCTTTGGTGCTCACAAAATAGTTAAGACTTGCAGTAGAAGGTGAGACTGAAGAGGTAGAGGGGAAGGACTTACATGAGGTACGAGTTGGCTCTGTGATGGCCTGTAGTCTGTGCTTAGGAAAACAACTGAGGCAGCAATATGAGCAGGGACTCTAGCAATTGTCCAGGTGTGAAAATGTGAGGGGCTCAACTGGAGCAGCAGCAGTAGGCATAACTTTTGGATGGATTGAATGCGCCAAGAGTCTTTGGATGTGTCAAGGTGTCTAGCTTGGGCAACTAAATAAAAAATGCTTATCATTAGTTGAAATTGGGAAGATGGGTGAAGTAGCACGTTTGAAAAACTGTAAAGGATCAGCTGACCCATCTCAGCCTAGATCTGCAGGATGCCTGGTAGAATCAATGAACCTGAGTAAGAAAATAGCATTGCTTTGACCATAATGCTCAGGTTTGTATTGGATCCTCTTTTGACGCATGAAGGATATTTTTATTTTTAAATTTTTACTTCAAATTTTTTTTAATTTTTAATTTTTATGGATACAACATGAAGAATCTTAAGAAAAAAATGAACCCCCTGGAAAATGGTACGAGTGCTCTAAAGAATAGGGAGGGAAAAGTAAAAGCAATGGATAGAGTTATTTATTTGATAATATTTACAAATACGTATGGCTGCAAACCTCATTATTATGGAATAAATACTATATTACTTTTTCAACTATACATAGATATTGACATTATGATAAAATATAAATCATTAAAAATGATGCTGGATACCTAGTAACTTTTTGTCATTGTTGTAATTCCTTAATCATCTGATAATAAAAACGCAACTGTTAGCATAAGCAGAGTTGGCAAAGTTTTTGATATTAAAAAGAAAACCTTATCCTTGGTAAAGCTGAGAATCTCCTCTCCATTTTCTAGAGAATTACTTATATCACTGACATATAAAGTATATGTCTGGGAGGATCCGAAATTAATAAAATAGAAATTCATTCTTTGACTTTGAATGTAAAGCAAAAGCATCAGAAGTGGAGATGGTCTTCATTTGATATAGTCCAAAATATAAAATTTGCACATCCAAACAGGAAAACTGTTACCAGGAGTTCTGAAGAAGCTCGTAGAACATCAGGTCTTAGTCATAAGTTCTAGTAATGTTTAAAGATTCCAATGCTTTGTGTGTGCGTATGGGGATGGGGAGCGGGGCAAAAGGATTAGGAGGGATGTACAAATGCAATGGGCTTCTCAGCATGCACCTCTTGGGGAAACCAGGAAGTTTGCCAGATGTTCATATTATTTTGAAACAAATTTTTCATTTAAAACCTGTGGATTCTATGCTTCACCTAGCTTGCAAAAGCATCTGTTACAAACTGTATTGAAAATGCGTGATTATTTTTTCCCTGTATGAGGACTTTGATTCTTTGTGAGAAATTAGTTTACTGCAAATACAGAATGACTTTGCAAAAGCATTTTGTTCAACTTAAGTGCCAGAAGGTGATGCCGTTTACTGTTATTTCAGTGAAAAGTCAAGGAGGGTTTAAGTAAATGTTTTCTTAATAAGTTGTATGGGGGATATGTGACTCTGCTCAGTGGAAAAATCTAAAAAGCAATTAGCAAAGGTACTGTTTGTTAAGAATGACATTTTCCTGGAAGTCCGTTGTTACTATCATCATGAAAGTTTTCCTACATACCCCTCACTTCTGACTTAGAAATCAGTTAACACCAAGTAGCTTCTGATTTCATTTTGTAAAGCTTTCTTTGTTAACATCTCCCGATATTATATAAGGTTTTCCGTTGGCATCGAAATTTAATTAAGTATCGTCAGTTTGCCTTCACTTTGACTTTGATTATTTGAATTTCAATTGCCTTTAGGGAGAAAAATACGGAAGTATATTACTCACCATTTCACATCTGTTGCAGTTTAAAAGGCTTGGTTGCCAAGAATTTTATGAAGCATCACTTAGTAATGATTCAGGAAATGATTAGTCAATGCATCTTATGCTCAAAGTGAAGGGCACCCTCTGTTGTCCATCTTGCTATGATATTTCCTTGATGTTTTTCAAGATATAGAATCAATCCATGAATCTGCAATTTCTTTGTAAATGGACACTGATAAATGATAAATAATACACATAAGAGAATCCTTCAATTCTAATCAAAGTGTTCAGGCATAGAGATGGGTCCAAAAAATAGATCCTGATGCTGATAATGAAAACAAAAACAAACTGGTTTCATTCTCATCTTCCACCAATTAACTGGGATTTCCAAAATCACTTGATGTTTCTGTGCATCGGTTTCTCCTTTGGAAAATGAGAATGTTAATGTGCACTTATAATGTACAAAAATAAAAAAAGATTTTATTTGTGCTGTTATTTAAATTCGAAGTGCAAATGAAGTTTCCAACTTTTCTTTTTTTTCTTTGCAATTTTAATATGCAATAATTATTGCAGCTACACTATAAAAAGTCCATGAAATGGATGACTGTATCTTGTACATTCAGGTCTTTGGCTGATACGTCAAGAAAACTGATATGTCAAGAAGTTTGCTTCTTTAAACTTTCTCCTTATATGTCTCCAATAATCTTATTATCTCTCCTGAACATCTCTCTGAAATTTGTGATGGATCTTCTCTATTATTATTTATCCATGTTTTGATTCTTGATGACTTTTAATGGTTTGTTCCTTAGACTTCTGTTATTTTTCTTAATAGAACCACACTTGAATATTTATTCTTGTTTTACAAAACCTTCAGTATCATAGTTTTAGGTAGTTGCTATGATGTTCCACTTGTGTAGCACACAGCATGTCAAAGTTGAAGTCATTATCTTATCCAAAATCTATCTCAGGTTCGATCCCTTTAGCAAGACTACAGATGGTATTCTGGTTTTGGGTTGGGGGCGTATAATATTTGGTTTGCTCATTGCAACTGGATTGGCCATTATTTCTGGATCTTTTCAATGGACAGAGTTAATGTTCTCAGAGCTAATCTTTTTTAGCGGGCAGAGCTAATTCATTATATATAGTTTGTGTGCATATAAATATATATATACACATTACATATATTATATATGTATATGTTAAAGATAAAATACCTCATGAATCCATACTGATACTTCTTACACGAATTTTGGAGTACAAAGTTTTTACTTAATTTGTTTTACATTACGTCTGTATCTCCTCTCTTTCACGTTAAGAAATCCAGTTCTCAAGGACACATGGGATAATAGAATTAGAATATCCCAAAATTTCTCATTTCCTTTATTCCACATCATATGCATAATTATGGATAACAATTCTGAAACAATCACCACCAATATTATTTAGAAAACAATTGTTTTTCATCTGTTCTTCTCATTCTCCTCATCTTTTAAAAAAAAAACTGTCCTATATCTACATATAGTATTACATACCATAATCTATTTTAGCCCTCATTTAGTATTAGTTCTACAAGTAATTATATATTTAATGCTCACCACTAGTTCTATGTCAATACCTTTCTAGTCACTTTGGTCTTGTTAAGTTTGTTCCCTGGTAGTTATCTCCAGAAGGCCTCATGGAAACAATATTTCTAGAGTTCTTGCATGTTGATGACATTGCAAGTTTGCCCTGTATTCTTTTTTTTTTTTTTTTTTGAGACAGAGTCTCTCTCTGTTGCCCCAAGTAGAGTGCAGTGGTGTCATCACGGCTCACCGCAACCTCAAACTCCTGGGCTCAAGAGATCCTCTTGCCTCAGCCTCCTGAGTAGCTGGGACTATAGGCATGTGCCAAGACACCTGGCTAATTTTTCTATTTTTAGTAGAGAGGAGGGTCTCACTCTTGCTCAGGCTGGTCTGAGCTCAAGCAATCCTCCCTCCTTGGCCTTTCAGAGTCCTAGGATTACACGTGTGAGCTACCACACCTGGCCATGCCCTTTATTCTTGAAAGTTCCTTTATTAGACATGAAATCCTTGGCTTACATTTTTACTCTTGATTTATTTTAAAGGTGTTAATCCATTTACTTCATAAAGTGTTGTAGAAAAGTCCAATCATAATCCAATTTTCTTTTCCTTATAATTCACTTGCCCAAAGAAGTTTATCTGATTTTTAAGCCCAGTAAAATTTAAAAACATGTCTTGGAGTCGGTCATTTTAGGTTGATATAAATCAGATACGTAATGTGCTTCTTCAATATAAAATTTCAAATTTTTGTTATATTTCAGATTTTTATTAAATTACAAAATTTAGCATTTTTTGTTCTCTTGCTTTGATTTTCTTATTCAGTGTCTCCTATTATGTGCATGTTTAGTTTTCTTTGCTTGTCTTCAATATTTGTCACTTTTTCTTGGTTCTTTTTGTAGCCTTCTCCTTTTGATTTAAATTTCTTTTCACCTTTAGTTTTTCTTAAAGCTTTATTTATTGTGTTTATTTCCTCTCAAACTCCTTCTAATTTAGACTTCATTTCTGAAAATTTTTTCTTTTATTTCTATTTATGTCCTGAGTTTTCTCTCTCATTTCCAAGTTTTTATAATTCTGAATTTATTTAGTTCTTTCATATCTTGCATTATTTTCTTAATTACTTTTAGCTTTCTTTGAAATGGTTGGTCACAGTTTTGATATGTTTTGTGGATTCGTCTTTCTGTTATGAACTCACTGTCTACAGGGAGGTTATTCTGTTCTCCTCTTTTCTTCTTATAACTTTGTACAAGATTCGACATTGAAATTTTTGTGTAGCTTATTCTTACATAAATTTTTTTTGAATTTTAGAAGAAAGCATTGGCTCAGGGTGTCTTTACGAATTTAACATATTTTTCCCTTTTTTTTCCCTAAAAGTGTTAAAAATATGATGTCTTACT
This sequence comes from Propithecus coquereli, assembly GCF_000956105.1. Lineage (NCBI taxonomy): Eukaryota > Metazoa > Chordata > Mammalia > Primates > Indriidae > Propithecus > Propithecus coquereli. The sequence continues at coordinate 4,368,451 of NW_012137747.1, read as the reverse complement.
TTCTGAGATTCCTGGTTCTGTTCTTCCCCTATATTGATCTGGCCCTTTTCTTCTTTTGTCTTTATTCTTCATGACTTGCTCTAATGTAATTCTACTCCACAACATTTTTCCTTAAGTTGGGCCTCTCTAGGTTGGGCTTTGGATGATTGATATCAAGAGTTCATATGTTATAGTCTGTTCCAGTTCCTTCAGACATTATCATGGGACTCTTGCATTCACCTGTTACTAGAATGGACATGATCCTCCTGATTCCAGCAATCATTTTTAAATTGGCCAATTGTGTTTTTCAGTGAATATCAGCTGGCTGTTGTATTAGTCAAGGTTCTCCAGAAAAATGGAACTAATAGGATGTGTGTGTGTGTGTGTGTGTGTGTGTGTGTGCATACCTATTTCTTCCATTTTTGATAATGTTATTTTTTAAAATTATTTTAAATTTGCAGAAAGCTTCAACAAAAATTTTTAAAATGTTGAAACAGTGATATAAAATTATTTAAATACATTTTAGCATTTTTTTTTTTTTGCCTACAATTTTAACAGTCTCGCCATCAAAGCCTTGGCTTCTTCATTAAAATCATTCGAGTATTTTTCAAAATTGTAATGTAGAAGTAAACTTGTAGGTTGAAAATGATCTATGATAGATAGATAATTATATACAGATATATACACTCAGGCAAAGCAATTCTTCAGTTTTCTCAAATGTGCCAGTAACCTTTGAGAAACTTGTCTTTAAAGATCTGTGAGAATCAGTGATAAGCTCATGAAATGAAACCATTTTGGCCAATGATTTTAGTTTAGGGAGTTTAAAGGAACTTCCCTTTACTTTCTATATCAAGCAAATCATATACATTCTGTTTATTTTCTATACCTAGTAAACCACATATTTTAAATTAAAGATTGACAAATTTTTTCAAAAGAAAGGGTTTTAATCTATTAAATAGGTTTTCATTTAGATATATTTCTAGTAGGAGAGTGCATATATTTTAAAATTTTTAGCTGCATAATGTTCCTCCTCTATTCATCATCTTTCACTGAGTAGGAGAGTTTGAAAAGGATGCATGTGGAAAAATGAAAGAAAGGTACCAGCTCCCCCAGTTAGATTAGCTGGGTGTTCTAGGGAAAGAACTAGTGACAGATTGTCTTTGCATCAATGGGGCAGATGCAAGAAAATCCTATTCTCAATTTCTATAATTGTGTCCCATTCCCTGGGGAAAAATGTTGAGTTATTTATTGATCATAATTACATCTGTTAGTCTATAGGTTTAATCTTTAATTTATTTCTAACTTAATTAATCCTATTTTGCCTGTAGGAAGCACTAAAACATTTTTAGTGGCTGCTTTAAGCTTTTGCAAAGGAAGCAGATAATCAGAAGATATAGCGTTAACGTAAGTACAACCTATTAATTTGCTAAATCACAGATTAACATCAGTTTGTTCTTAATATGCTATCCAAAATGGACATTCATATAAATGTCTGAGAGAATTCAGGCTTCTGCAGAGGTATACATTCATCTTGATATAAAAATATTTTCAATTATTGGAATTAACTTGTGTGTGTTCAGATACAACTGAAAAGGCCATTGGTGAATGATAGGGTATAATGCACCAATGTTGTCCAAAAATATAATAGATATTCTATAACTTTACCAGTTTGTACTATGGAAATAATCAGACAAGTTCAATGAGGTTAAAAATTTTTGCTTAAAGCTGATTAAGTATAGACTTTGCTAACTCATTTCCACCTGCAACAACTGTTACCAAAATACTATTTTGAAAATACAACATATTTTTCTTCAGCAATTCATTCTTGAAATTTATTTCAAAATTATTTGTTTTAATAGACATTAAAATAAGAAGGAGCTTTAGTTACTCAGCATGTAAATATAAAAGAGGATTGAATTAGAAACCATTCACCTTACATGAATGCTCCAATAGTTTCAATAAGAGTGAAAAGTAGGCATTTGGCACAAAAATACTTTTTTCCTGTTCATAGAAGTTCTACAGCCAATAAGTAGAAAAATGAGAGAAAGGTCTCAGTTTTCTCTTTGGTTGTTTATCTTTTCCAAACATACCATGACTCATCCACATTTTTCTGAATTTTTCCCCTTTTTAAAAATTTCAATAGGTTTGGAGGGTACAAGTGGGGTTTTGTTACATGGATATATTGTATAGTAGTGAAGTCTGGGCGTTTAGTGTACCCGTTATCTGAATAGTATACCTTGTACTCAATGGGTAATTTTTCATCTCTAATCCTTATACCCTCACCCCTTTTGAGTCTCCATTGTCCATTGTACCACTCTGTATGACCTACGTAGCCACAGCTTAGCTCACACTTATAAGTGAGAACATGTGGTATTAGGTTTTTCTCTTCCTGAGTTATTTCACTTTGGATAATGGTATCCAGTCCCATCCAAGTTGCTGCAAAAGACATTATTTCATTCATTTTTATGTCTGAGCAGTAGTAGTCCATGGTGTGTGTGTGTGTGTGTGTGTATTTATAGACAGACAGATAGATAGATAGATATAGATACCACATTTTCTTTATCCACTTAGCTGTTGATAGGAACTTGGGTTGTTTCCATAATTTTATGGTTGTGAATTGTGAAAAAATGGTTTTTAAAAAAGAGGGAAAAGGCTGTTAATGTTGCTCAATAAAGAGTGACTATTTTATATTATATAAATTATTTGAAAAGCAATACGTGTTATTTTTCACCAGTTTCAGAAACTCTTCTTGGTGTCTACCAATGTGAATGTTATGGAACAACTTTAACCTGAAAAGCAATGGTAACCACCTGAATCATTCCACTCAGGTACAACTTGAATTACTATCTTAGGAGGTCTTGTTGGGTTATTTGGATTTGTTTTTAGAATGTTGGAATGTATAAAAACAAAAATTTCATGCAAATAAAAATTTAAGGAAGAGAAAATATATTTACTATTCATTAAGTGGAAGTAGATCATCATAAAGGTCTTCATCCTCTTCGTCTTCACATTGAGCAGACTGAGGAGGAGGATGGATAGGAGGGGTTGGTTTTCTGGTCTCAGGGGTGGCAGAGGCAGAAGAAAAATCACATATATTTGGACCCACTCAGTTCAAACCTGTGTTGTTCAAGGGTCAACTGTATATCTAGATATAGGGTTAATAAACTATGGCCCACAGTCCAAATAAGGCCCTCTGCCTGTTTTTACAAATAAAATTTTATTGGAACATCAAAAAAAAAAAAAGAATCTGGGCTTGTAATCAAACAGATATGGGTTCCAATAATGCGAAAAGCAGATTTTTAACAACATATGTTGAATTAATGAAGGAATCAATCAATCATTCAATCATTTAATAAATTCTAGTTCTATTCCTTATAGATTATGTAAAATTGGATAAGTTATTTGGAAAACTGAAACACAGAAAGTTTATAAGCTCACAGAATTGAAGACAAATAGCATATTGTTTTATCTGAAAATGTATCTTGAGCATAATAATTGGTTCATAAATGTTTCTTTATGTCTTTTACTTCTCTTGAAGACATTTGGGCTTTTTTCAGCAATATGCTGTCAAGGGCCTGTCAAGCAATATGCGATTTTACATAAAGGTACTTATTTATGCATTACCATAAAACTGGGCTTTCAACCAAAGGTACTCACACTATCTAAGACTTAATCTGGAAAATAGCTTGGAGTTTGTCAGACTCAGTATCATGAAGTTGCTTGGAGAATTTTAGGACTTTAAGTAGATAGCAAAGAAGATATTTCTTGAGCATCCTGAATGAAACATAATTTGGGACTTTTTCAAGGGGACTGATACCAGAAAACTCACATGAGTAAAATTACTCTTCATTAGATAGGTTTTCTCATATTAAATGAACATATTGCTGATCGAGTTTAATTAATTTCTTTTTCTGAGTTTTAGCATTTGTACCACTTGTGTTGGATAAGATCAGATCAGTGTAGGAGATTGGTAATGGCAGGTGAATTTTTGAATAGAAATAATAGAACACATTCTATTTCTGCTTATTATTTTCTTTCTTAGAACATTGATTGAACATCTTTATTTCTCTACTTTCAACAACTATCCCTTCTGGCAAAACATAGTTCTCAGTTTCCATCTATTTTATTACCTATCACATAACAGCATTCAAAATCATTAATCATTTTTATGTTAAATAAAATGTCCTCTTCTTATTCTTTAACCTTGAATTTAAACGGTTTTTACCTCTGTCGTGTTTCTTTTCTTTCTTGAATTTTAGCTTCCAAAGCGCACCTGTATTCCAGTGTTTCTCTTACATCACGAGAACCCTTGCTCTGGTTCACTCTTCACTATTCGGATCTTTCAATATAGATTTTCCTACAATATTCTGTGCTTATTCATCTTGGTGGATGTGCAATGTACCATGGAGAACACCTTTCAGGGAAGAAGTAATTATTACCCCTGCTTCTGGGCATACTACCAAAAGATAGCCCTCAACTGTCAACGTCTCTCAGTACCTATCTCGCATGAAGAGAGTCACCCAGCCAAAGATCATGCCTTCCCAGGGCAGCTACTTTCAATGGCTGATTGGTACAGAGTAAGGCCCAGCCTCTACTCCAACTTGGGGCAGCTCTGAAGAGTCATACTATCTTCAGAACACCCTGTAGAGTTAGCTGGAGCTTCTGTTGAGACTGCTTTTCACCTTGACTTCTCTCTTTACCCAATCTGTTGATCTCAAGGATATTTTTGATTTAGGTTGGTGCAAAAGTAATTGTGGTTTTAGCATTGTTGAAATTTGCCATTTGATATTGGAATACATTCTTAAATAAGTGTGGTTATGTTATACATCATTTTAATGTACATTTCTCACTTTATTTTTTTTCCTAATGACATTACTTGCTGTTTATTTTATATTTATTTTAGACTATGGAAATGATGTTAGACAAAAAGCAAATTCAAGTGATTTTCTTATTCGAGTTCAAAATGGGTTGTAAAGCAGTGGAGACAGCTTGCAACATCAATAACGCATTTGGCCTAGGAACTGCTAACAAACGTACAGTGCAGTGGTGGTTCAAGAAGTTTTGCGAAGGAGATGAGAGCCTTGAAGATGAGCAGTGCAGTGGCTGGCCATTGGAAGTTGACAACAATCGACTGAGAGCAATCATCGAAGCTGATCCTCTCACAACTACACGAGTTGCTGAAGAGCTCAATGTCTACCATTCTATGGTAGTTTGGCATTTGAAGCAAATTGGAAAGGTGAAAAAGCTCCATAAGTGGGTGCCTCATGAGCTGATTGAAAATCAAAAAAATTGTCATTTTGAAGTGTCATCTCTTATTGTACACAACAACGAACCATTTCTCCATCAGATTGTGATGAAAAGTGTATTTTATATGACAACCAGTTATGACCAGCTTAGTAGCTGGACTGAGAACAAGCTCCAAAGCATATCCCAGAGCCAAACTTGCACCACAAAAATCTCATGGTCATTGTTTGGTGGTCTGCTGCCCGTCTGATCCACTACAGCTTTCTGAATCCCAGCGAAACCATTACATCTGAGAAATATGCTCAGCAAATCGATGAGATACACCAAAACTGCAATACCTGCAGCCAGCATTGTTCAACAGAAAGGGCCCAATCTCCATGACAACACCCAACCGCATGTCGCACAACCAATGCTTCAAAAGTTGAACGAATTGGCTTACAAAGTTTTGCCTCATCCACCATATTAACCTGACCTCTCGCCGACTAACTACCACTTCTTCAAGCATCTCAACAAGTTTTTGCAGGGAAAATGCTTCCACAACCAACAGGATGCAGAAAATGCTTTCCAAGAGTTCGTAGCATCCCAAAGCACGGATTTTTATGCTACAGGAATAAACAAATTTATTTCTGGTTGGCAAAAATGTGTTGATTGTAATGTTCCTATTTTGATTGATAACGATATATGTGAGCCTAGTTATAATGATTTAAAATTCATGATCTGAAACCACAATTACTTTTGCACCAACCTAAATAATAATCATGCTCACTAATCTCCATTTCAGAGCGTGTTTTCTTGGGAACTCAATTTGTAATAGTCACCTTTTTTTTTCTCATGCTATACTCCTTCCTGATGTAATCTCAAACACTCTCTGTACCTCAACTAACATCGGATAATTCCCAACTCTTTTTCTTGCCCTGAGCTCCTTTGTAACCCTCAGACACTAATTTCATACTTATGTATGATACAACTTTATGAAGGTATCAGCTCAAACCCAATATGCTATCAAATATTCTCAATCTCTTTATCCTCTCATCATCCCTCATGACCATCATCTCATCTTAGTTCTACATTTCCGTTAATGGCAATACAATCTACCCATGCAGCTCATCCTGAAACCTTGGAATCATTGCTTTTTCCTAGCATTCCTTCACTTTCTGCATCAAATTCTTCCCAAACCACAGCATTTTTATTTAGGTAATGGCTCTCTAATTTATCTCTACTGTCACTCTCTCAGTTACATTCATTTTATTTGTTTATTCATAAGTGTTTACTGAAGGTATACTATATCTCAGTCCTGGTCTGAAACATTCATTGTCTCTAGAAAATTGTACTATCGTTGTAGTTGGTTCTTCTGTTCTCCTCTTCCCAACTTATCATTCATCTTACCTGAAACACAGCTATGATCATGGAATAGTTATGTTTAAAAAACCCTAAGTGGTTCCTTATTTTGTGTAGAATATAATTGAAATTCTTCAGCTTGTCTTTCTAGCTCTTTTAAATATTTCCCCCAAAACATTTCTGAAACACTTCTATTTCTCCCTATACCCTTCTCTTTAATTATGAAGGACAGTATGTGGCTTCTCAATTGTGCCACACATATGTTTTCAGATCTCCATTTCATGTGTGTCCTGTGTGCTCTGCCTAGTACACCGTTGTACATTTTTTTTCAATGCTTGAAGTTCTGAACTCATTCTTCAAATATCAGACAAAATTTTGTTTCTCTGAGCAACATCTCCTGAATATTTGGGCAAAATTTATCCCTCTCTCCATATTCTATTGTCAGTCTTGTTGGGTTTTGAGCCCCTGTATGTGAGGGGCCACATCTCCTTTGCAATATTAGTATCAATATTTTAAAAGCTACGGTTTATGTTAGGAAATGAAATTCCTGCTTATGTTAGTGAGTAGCCAACCAAACATTTTTTTTCAGTTTGTTGATTTGAATGAATGTAACTTTAAAATTTTACACAATGCCATGCACATAATAATTGGTCCCCCAAAAAGTTAAATCTAATTTCTAATTAATAAATATGAATAATTGCCCATTTTCTACTTCCAACTCGCCCAATAGAATATGATTGCATAGTATGGGCACTAATTAAGGTTCTGCATACAAATACATGGAGAAAAACATACATGTATGTAATATATATATGGTGTTATTGAAGACTTAAATGAAACTTTAAGCTTCATGAGGTCAGAAACATGCTTATATATAACCAATGTATCCCTAGTATAAAAGAAAATGTTTGCAATATAACAGGAAATAAGTATTTGTTGAATGAAAAAATAATTTAAATCTCATCTCAAGCACTAAATTGTGTCTTTTTCAATCTAATTCAGGCACAACCAATATTTTATCCTAAATCCTAAATTGACATTTGATTACAGCTAGATAAATTCTTAAGTAGTTGTGCTTTTTTGGAGTATTGTCACAATCTAAATGTCATATGGAGTTAATCTCATTTGTGTGTAGTCTTGTAACGCAAGGATATCTTGAGGGTGAAGCAATACAAAAACATCTGGTACCTCTGGCATTGGTTGACTGTTTGGTACTGCTCTAATATAGCAGCTTTCAAGTCATTTGAACTCATCTGTGTCCTCAAATGTCCTGTTAGGTTATTACGCATGAAATGTCCGAAATCCTTGAGTACTAAGTTTGACAGTTGATATTTCTGACATTTCACTTTGACACTTCTGGTTTTATTTTTATTGTGAAGGTATATCCTCAGTCTTTCGAATGCACATTTTGGCTTGTGATTATCTTTCAAATATTTTTTTAGAGCAAACTTTGTGAAACCATGGATAAGTAAAACGTTCATGTTATTTTTGAATATGAGTTGTGTTGTGGAACCAATGCAGCACAGACAGCTTGAAATATCAACAAAGTGTTTGGGAAAAATGTGGCTAATGAACACAGTACATCGATGGTTTGAGAAGTCCTATTCTGGTGATTTTTATCTTGAAAATGAGCCACGTGGGCTACCTGAGACCAAGGTGGATAATGATGAGCTGAAAGCAGCAGTGGAAGCGAATCCATCTCAACCTATGTGTGAAGCAGCAAGGTTTGATGTTACTATTCCGACAATATTGGACCATTTGAAACAAATGGGCAAGGTAAAGAAGCTGTATAGATGGGTTCCACATAAATTAAACAAGCATCATAAGAGAAATCATCTTGAAGCTTGCCTTTCTTTGCTGTCACGACATAAAGGCGAATATTTCTACACCGTATTGTTATGTGTGATGAAAAATGGATTCCTTTTGATAATTGCAAGTTTTCAGCACAATGGTCTGAAACACAGTCCAAAACTGAATATTCATCCAAAAAAGCTAATAGTATCTGTTTGGTGGTATTAACCACTACAGCTTCATGAAACCTGGTCAATCTATTACAGTGGATATTTATTGCAACCAATTGGATAAAATGATGAGGATGCTTATGATTAAGCAGCCAAGATTGGTCAGTAGAGAGAGGCCAATCCTCTTGAAAGACAATGCTTGACCACACGTCACACAAATAATGCTGCTCAAACTACAGAAGCTGGACTTGGAAACTCTGTCATCCACCGTATTCACCAGACCTTGCACCAACTGACTACCACTTCTTCCAGGCTTTGGACCACTTTTTGCTAGGAAAAATATTCAATTCTCAACAAGCTGTGGAAAACACCTTTTGCGATTTCATTGCCACTTGCTCTCCAGTCTTCTTTGCTGCTCGCATAAACAAGCTACCATTAAGATGACAAAACTGTGTCAATAACTTAGGTGCATACATTGATTCATTGTACTGCTTCTTGTTTGAGATTTAATAAGCTACACTTTTGGTTCGAAATTGGACATTTCATATTTAATAACCTAATAATTATACTGTATCAGTCTTCTTTGATTAAAAAAATGCCACCTTTAAACTATTAGAATATTTAAGGAATATTCTCAACTTCATTACTTGAAACAGTTTATCTTCCTCCTCTAAACACTATACAAATGTAGAAAATTATTTTGATGTCAAAGCAAACGTTTGTTTCTAAATAGAGCTTTGTGAAAATAAAATTAAGTTCTTCTGGTTGCCACATGTTTCACTGCCCTAGTCTATTGATGAATATTTTCAACACTTATTCTTTTCATTTTTTTAAGTCATTGCACTACGTATTTCATCCCTCATTTAATGGACTTTAAAAGGACTTCTTAACTGAGGTCTTAAAAAGTAACTACTTTCTTAATTTTTTCTATTTTTCTGACACTCAGTTTATATCCTTCATCAAACATATGTGTGTATATGATTATCTATATTAATTTTACTCTTACGTATTACTTTATTTTAGAGAAGTTTTAAGGTTATTTAAGAAGATTGTATTTTGTGCACATACTGTGTGTGTATTGATGTGGTTCAGGACACACTACCCCAAATATGGCACCTTGGCATTTTAGAAAACAGCAGAAGCAGGAAGGTCATTCTCAACTTCCCCTTCTCCCTTGAAGCAGTCATAAAACTTAGGAAGGATTTCACGACCTCCCACTGAAGCAGATCATAAGATCCTCACACGAAAGATTCCCTCCGTATACCCAGAGGAAAAGAACATTCTTATCTTTGAAGATGAAGTGACAAAGAGAAGAATCTGAACAAACGGGCTTTACTAGGTTTCCTCCAGTTTATTGCCATTAGATAATACTGTTTAATCCAATCAGACTTCTCCATGACTCTCTACTTTTTCATCGAATATAGCATTAAAAAATACCCACGTTTACCCATTTCTTTGGGTCTTCATTTCCTTATGAAGACTCCCATGTCACTTAAAACTTCTATTAAAAAATATGCTTTTCTCTTGTTAATCTTTTTTTTAAATAGGAGCCTGAGCCATGAACCTAAGAAAAAGTAGAGAGAAGATATTTTTCCTCCCTTACAGTAGATATGCATGAAGTTCATACTCATTTCACTTTTATTTTGACTGTTGTCCTTGGAGAGATCTCATAGATTGAGATAAAAATATCTGCCAATGTGAGGATGATATATATGTTCATGATTTCTCTTCTTTTCATAACAAATCAAGGGCAGCTGCTCAATGAGCCAAGACTCCTTCCCCTCAGTCAGGATCAGGAAGTAGCAGCAGCCCTCCAAGGAGAGATGCACTGACTGTTTCTTCTCTAGTTTTAATGAAAGAATCATAAGAACATCACCAGCCAAGTCTCCTGTGCAGACAGCTTCTTGACATATTTATAGAATCCTTCAGGGAAAAGATCAGTACCATAATTAGGATTTACCTCCCCATCTTAGAAATACATTTTTTTAAATTAATGAGGATAGATTTAGACAGTTATAAATACCCAGAAACCAAGAAAGAAAAAGAAAGTTAGATCCAACAAATGGTGTCCCACCTTCCAAAGAAGAAACTCTAAGTTAATGATGAATATGATTTGACACATGTTCCTCGAAAATCCATTGTTACATTTGGTAAACATTTATCTGGTCCAGAGTCCTCAGTTTCCCTAGTTGGTGAGGATTTGATTTCATATTTGGGACTGAACTAACCTCTGCAAGTAAAATTGTAACCAAAAATACTTGAAGACTGAGGCTCTGGATTATAATTATTATTTTTCTTATTTCATATTAGATTCTCAACATTATGGCTGTATGATTTCTGTAAAGGAAGGACTGAGAGTGGAAATGACTAGTGGAGGTGCTGGGGAACTGAGCCTGAAGCCATGTTTGCTTGGAAAGACTGGCATTTCTATTTACACTGTTTAATTGATGTACTTTGGGGGAGGCCCAGTGGAAACCATCCATCAGGGATAATTTTCTAAGTCACTTTCCCAATGTCAAAGCAGCCCTTGTCATTAATGCTGGTTCTCAATTAATGCATATTGATTGATTGATTAAAGCTCAGCCATTATTCAACTTTTTTCCCAGGAATCAAATGCAAGTGTATTCATATAGTATCCCATATTTTTCCATTATAGAACTTACCACAAACACTGCATTAGCAATGCCTGTTAACTTCTCAGTTCCCCCCACATTGACAGTGAACTCTGCAAAGAAGTTCAGAAGTCATGTTTCAATCCTTTTAGCAGCCTTAACACTGTTCAAGGGCCTGGTACATATAAAAGATATCTCAAAATGTTTTTGCATGAAATAATCACAATATTGTCTTAGAGGTATTATCCAAGGCCATTACACCAGAATGTACTTCAAAACTTGGCTAAAATTTATTCAAGTGAAAGACAAACAGCCACAGCACATAGCATTTTCAGAACTGGAATTTCTCGCAGCTATATTCGTTTTTAAAACTAGGATTTGAAAGAAAGCCTTGCAGCTACTTAAGTACTAACAGACTGCTTTTCCTACCATGTTTGGAGTTAAACAAGGCAACTGGGCATATGAGTCTTTTCTGTTTGATTTCCTAAGGTATGCATAAAGGATTGTGGTGAGGGAATTTCTGAGATCGTCTTAGTGACCAAGTTCCAGCTCTTAATCATGTTAGTTGGACTCAAAAAGCCATTAATTGAATTAAGCAGTTTTATTTCATTCTTTGAGCTAGTTCTGATGTTATTTACATATTTGCATATTTGCAGTGATTTGCAGTGATGAAATAAATACCTAGAAAAATATTGTGTGTGAATGAAAAGGTGACCCTGGCCAAGAAAATCCTTCTAAATCTTCAGAACAGAAGATACGTTGAACAACAATAATAACAATAGCTTCAATTTACTGAAAGCTCATCATGTATCAGCTCATCCATATGGTTTATGTTACTTAATCCTCTGAATAGTGCAAGGAATTTGGAATCATTAATATAGTCATTTTTAAAGATGACAAAACTAATGCTGAGAGAGGTTAAATAGCATTCCCAAGGTGACACGCTTACGAGTCATAATTGAGATTCAAACCTGAATCTGAGTCTCGAACTTGTGTTTTTAAACACTATATTATCCTGCACTTAATCCAGATGATAAAACATCCACTTTTTTTTTTTTTTTTTTCAATACAGAGTTGTGCTCTGTTGCCCCAGCTAGAGTGCAATGGTGTCATCATAGCTCACTGCAACCTCAAACTCCTGGGCTCCAGTGATCCCACTTCCTCAGCCTCTTCAGTAGCTGGGACTACAGATGTAAGCTCAGATACCACGTCGGCCTAATTTTTTCTATTTTGGGGATCTTATTCTTGCTCAGGCTGGTCTCAAACTCCTGACCTCAAGCAGATTATCCCACCCCACTCAGCCTTCCAGAATGCTAGAATTACAGGCACGAGCCACTGCACCAGGCTGAACATTGACTTTTTAAAAAATGCTCAAATAGAACAGAACAGGTGTCAATTTTTATACAATAAAACCAAGAGTTAACCAACTTTAGTAAAATTATGTATGTGCTATGGTGTCCCAGAAAATTGCAGGCATCGTATCAGTGAAATAGATGATAAACATAGTCATCTTTGTGAAGCACCAGTTATATAGTTTCTTATGGAAAATTAACTGCACACCTTCTTTCTTCCCTACAGCATTGAACTTTTTTTTTTTTTTCTTAAATCTATTTGCCAAGCTCTGCTTTGGAGCCTGGAATATTAAACTGTCATCTTGCAACCAAAAAAGGAGAAGAGTAAAATGAAAATGGATCTCATCCCAAATAACTAAAAGTTTTTTTGGCATTGTTTAATATTTGGAGGGAAATAAGTGAGCTGTAATATAACAGAGCAGAGAGCTCCTTGCTGTCAGGATTTGACTACTGCTTTTAACCCCAGAATTAAACAAAACAGACAAAACACATTTCCTACAGCCCACAGTGAAGTAATATTCAGTCTCACAGCACCATTTTTGGAGTTAAATATGCTATCTTTAAATCTACTCTCTTTTTTTGCTAAACCCCAAAGGAGGAAACCTATCAAGTTTATTCACAGCAGGGTCGTTCTGTTATTTAAAGAATATTTCCTTTGTATTGGTGAGCTCTAGGTGCCTGTTCTGTTGAAATTATAGAGTGAAGCTGAAGATGTCCTTAAAGTTTACTCTCTTTGGGAAAGTAATGTTTTAAAAGACAGAATTTTTAATATTCCAAAAGATGGAATTTAAAAAATTGTAGATGGATACCATCTCTGTTGAACAACCTGCTATAAAACAGAGATTTTTTCCCCACCACTTTGTAGCTTCTTTTTTTTTTTGAATTTGAAAAAATTGTTGCTGAATAGGACACTCTTCTGCCTTTCATGCTCTATTTTCTTACCTTTTTTTCTTTTTAGTTTGCATTTCAAGAGACATTTGCATGAAAACAAGTCCTCTTCATTGGAAGCTTTAGCTGTTTGGGCTTGGAAGGATTGACCTAGGGTCATAATTAGCGATGGGAGAGCTTCAAAGGCTGCAATCCTCCATCCTTTACGTTAGGCTCCTTTCCCTTTATCTGATAAATTCCCTGCCCCCAACTCAATGGAAGTCCTTCCTTTCACTGACCAAAGAAAAGCCTCAACTCCCTTTCCCCTTGCTTTGACCTTTAGTCAATAGGCTCATAATCCCCTTGCAAAGATGAGCATTTCACTTGCAAGTGTTAGGCAGCCCTCATTTTGCTGACTGTTCCTAGTTGTTGCTGCCTTCAAATGTGCCTTGCTGTAAGCCCACATGCTCCCCAGTGTGGTGGCAGTTCCACATTTCCACTGCATTATGGCACCTGCTAACTTCTAATCATCCTTGAAGAATCAACTTGCTTTTCTAGAGAAGCTTCCTTGACCCCCATAATCTGGGCAGTTGTCTTTGCCTTGAACCACCATAGTAGCCTGTGCTTCTAACATCAGAGTGCCCATGATGTTGTTGCAAATGTTTATTTAAATATCTGTAAACGCCATAGAAGCAAGGATCACATTAAGTGTATTTGTATCCTCAACCTTGTAACATAGCGCCTCATACTTGGTTAAGTGCTCAGTAGACATTTATTGGCTGAATGGTGATCAGCTAAGATGTGTGTAGCACTTTGTCAGGCTTCACTGGGGGAGTCCACAAAAGGCAGGAACATGGCAAAGAGTTATTTGCATTTGTAGAGCTGTCCAGCCCAAGATGTTCACCGGCTACCCAAACAGTGGAAGAGATGTGGGGGGAGGGGGCAAAGAGGTGGGGGTAGGCATCTCAGAAGAAAAAAGGCACAGAGGTAGGAAAATGAGAAAGAACAGATGACAAGTCTGAGGTGGCTTCCAGGCCACACCAGTCCTAGACAATTTTAGTCTTCTCTGCCAATTCAGGCCCATGGGATCCTCCAAGTTTTATCTTAAATTCCACTTACTTCATAATGCTTTTCATGTTCCCTAGAAAACTATATCCTATGAGTCCCTTTAGAGTTTTGTACTTCTTTTATGAAACTGACCTATTTTGAATTGTAGTCATTTGTGTGTATGCCATTGTATCTCACCTACTTAACTGTAAACTCTCTGAGGGGAGCATCTGTTCTTACTGAGCCTTGCATCTTCTGCCCAACATAGAATAGAACACATTGTAGGTACATATTTTCACTGTTATTTCTATTATTATTATTTCACTCTTTAATTTTAGGGTGAATAGTCTCATCAATGGTGCATGGCTGCAGTAAACGAAGAACGCTCCTTCCTCAGGTTTTGTCTACTAAACACCCTGCACTGCAGCTATTTGGCTTTGTGGACCAAATAGCCATTGAAAATTTATCACTGGGCTTGAAGGCTTATGTATAAAATTTAGACACTTTGAGAAGAAAAGTAGTATTTCCACTATTTTTTAATTAACAAGTAGCTAAAACTTGTTACATATGACCTTTAAGCTAGAGGAGAAAACCGTTGTTTGAATGAGAAGGTAAAAACTTTGACCACAGAAATAAATTTGTGTTCCTTCTTGTTTGTAATTTTTGCCAATTGGAGAGAGTTGAGGTTGTCACGAAGGAAATTTAAAACATCTGAAAGCACCAGTTTCCCATTGAAATGGTGCAAGTAGACTGTGCCTTTGGTTATATGCTAGCGAGAGTCCTCCACTGCTTCTACGACGTAAAACCGTTGAGAAGCCAGAACATTCCTGTTTCTCATAGCTTAACTGTGTGATCTTGAATAAGTCAGTTAATTTATGCAGACCTTATTCCCATAATTTTTAAACAATGCAGTTCAATTAGATGATCTTTAAGATCTCTTCCAGCTTTAGATTTCTAGGATTCTCTGACATTTTAGGAAAAACAAGGAAAAAGATGATTGACATACAACTTTTCTTTCCATATTATGATCACGGCTGGTCTTACTGCAGTGGGACCTATTACTGCTGAGCTTTCCATAATGTAAAAAATAAGAAAATTTATGGTCATTATTTCCCTTTAAGCTTTTGCTTTGTGCTGCTGGCTAAAGTTTTTCCGAGTTCTATACATTGCATATATTGCCCAGAAATGGTGTATATGGTAATAGAGGTGCGAGTCAAGAGGTCCAGGTGAGCTCTTTCTTCATTCAAGAAGCCAAGAGACTCAATTATAGTTTTCAGCACAGTTTAAAATGATTCAAACTTAATTCCTTAAGTTATTTAATTAATTGTTATACCATTTTTAAAGGGAGGAGAATATAAAGAATTTATAATTTGTTTGGATTTCTAACACCACCATTTATTTCTTCATTTCTAATGGTACTGAATGATATTAATGAATTTGGGCAGTGGGAAGAGAATATAAATAGTCTTTGCTCTGACATTTTTAAGACAGTCCTTCAGATAACTGAGGATATTAAAGAGGGCTATGAAAATAGAAATGAAATGTGAGTCTTCTGCTTAGAGAAGAACATTTAAGCACTAAGGGGTGGGGGTGAGCCAGTGGAGAGAGGAATTTAAAAAGAAGGGAAAAGATACGAGGGATAAGTTTATTGTTAGTTTTTAGCTCCTAAAATTTTGAAAATTTATAGATTGAAATTTTATTTTGGAAAGGAGTTGATTTTATTGAGTTTTTAAAATCAAGCATCACATTTTGAATGATTTTGAACTTTAGAGGTTTTGGAAAATGTCCAATTTGAATTCTCTTAAATGGAATTAAATTTTAAAAATATATATAATTCCATCTGTAATTGCTAAAACTAAAATAATGTTAACAGTTTTTATAATACCAGAGATTAAATGATTGATTTCCACTTACTAATTTAAATTCATATTTACATCATTTTTCATAGATCTCTTATCTCAACTTATTCATTCTTCCATTTCCACATATTAAAAGAAAAATGATTTTATATAGTTTTATCTATTGTTAAATTTTCTGTATATGTGGTTGCTTATATGATACTAACCTAAAACCGTTCAGTACATAATTCTTCAATGTTTAGTTACATTTTTTTACATAACTGTCATCGTGTTCCATAAATACCTCATACAAAATTAATCAGAGTATATAATTTGTAAAATTTGTTAGATAATTTTACTTCGATACAAGAGTGACTTTTCCTTATATAGCGTTCTATTTTGTGTCAATAAAATGAAATATATAAAATAAGCAAATGAACAGCTTTGCCACCAATGTTCTTGGTCTTGAGTTGAGTTTAACTCCCTTCATTTTATACTGTATGGAGACTACTTTGTGCTTTATCTGGTCCTGCAGGGACTTTGACTTAAAGAACTGATTTATTGTAACTTACTTATGCATCCTGAAATGCCCCTAAGTCACATCTTTGAATTGTACATTTCCCTTTTGGGAAACCTTGAGAGAAAAGAGAACTTACTGTACTGTAGAAAGACGTTACATATGCAGAAACGCAAGGTGAGATCATGCAGGAAAGTGTAGACCAGAACTTGAGATGCATTACAACTTCCAGATAATGTCTTCTTGAGCAGAAATTGTTTTAGGACAGAAGCCTTCAAGGCCTGAAAGGCACAGGCTTCAAGCCGTTTTCTGCTGGGTCAAAAGGGCTGATCACAGTTGGGAAAAGACATTTTCATTTTCAACCACAAAATTGCTCTTCATTCCTGCAAAACAACGTGGAAAGTGAAACTGGAAGCAAGCCAGGCACTTTGCTGGTTTTGCTTTGGGTGTGAATTTGTGCACGTAGCTCTAAGTTCAGAACATAATGTTATGTTCTGGAAATGCTATGGTGTATTGTTAAGGGATGTAATGTCACACTGAGGACCATTTATTTCACACAAGGAATTTTAGTTGCTAAAATGCAACCAAATACTATATGTGTGTGTGTTTGTGTAGTATAACACATTATATATATGTAAATGTCCTGAATTTTGGAGGTATTTAAAGAGGCAAAGAGAGGTATTTTTAAAAGCCACAAAACTACTAGAATGCTAAATTCCATCGTTTTTTTATTTAGAGGCAGAATTTCTGCGAATATCTGATTTACCTCTAGAGCAGGAGAGAAGGGTATGGATTATTCTTGGTGAATTCTTTCTCCTTCTATAACTATTCAGATTAATCACTTGGTGGAATGCTGCTATATTTGCAACAAGGCCTGTATTTCTGAACTCAGAGTATGACATAGACTATTTTGTCAAAAGTAATTGAAACATGAGGCAGTCTATTTTCTTAATGCTTGCTGCATTTGTTTATGTTTTATTAATATCTCTCAGACCCAGGGATAACAGATTCTCAACAGCATACTTAATGTGGTTGTCTGCCCTTTTTTTAAAAAAAAATCTTTAATTATTATGGGTACATAATAGTTGTATGTCTTTATAGGATACAGGTGATGTTTTGATACAGATATGCAATGTGATTAACCAAATCAGGGTAATTGGGGTATCCATCACCTCAGGCATTTAACATTTCTTTGTGTTTAACATTGCGATTCCACTGTTTCAGCTATGGGTATGCTTTAAAATAATCTGCCCTTTTTGCACTTTCGGAGCATTGAGTTGGGAGAGAGAGGAGCTGCATGCAAAGCAATGCAACTTAGCACCCTGACTTGAGGAGAATGGACTCCTTTTTAGCACCCTCTTGCCCTTTCATGACCATAGGTTTGTTCTTCTCAACTGAGTTGCAAATTATTCCTGGGATGGGATTTTTTTTTTTTTTATTTCAGCATATTATGGGGGTACCAATGTTTAGGTTACCTATGTTGCCCTTGCCCCCCCGCTGCCCCCTAAGTCCGAGTTTCAAATATGTCCATCCTTGGGGTGGCGCGCATTGCACTCTTTGTGTATGCAAATACCCGTCCCATCCTCTCCCCTCCCCCCTCCCCCCTGCCCAACATCCAATAGATTTTTAAAAAAATCTCTTTTATACTTTTTCATAGCATTCAGGATATCTGCACACAGCAGGCATTGAAGTATATGCTTCGATGTATATATGAAGTATATAATTAAGGGCATCATTTCAGTGTCGGAACAGTATGTATTATATTCCTATCATTATAGAAGGCTAGAAATTTTTTGGCTGCTTGGCTGGCCCCTGCTAAGAAAGCTTTAGGGATTCTTGGGGCAGTGAGTGGCCGTGTGGTCCTGGAAGAAACAGCTCAGGCCTATGGTTCTGAGCCCTGAGACTCGCTGCAACCCACCTTTGGATTGCCAACTCCAGAACTCAGCATCCCAAGCAGGGCCAATAGCAATTTGGTCTTCTCGATCTTTAAAAAACCAAAAATGCAAGAAAAAATGGCATTTTCATTTTAAAATACATTTCCTACAATACTTCATGGTGAAGTCTGTTTTTTTTTATTATTTCAGCATATTACAGGGGTACAAATATTTAGGTTATATATATTGCCTTTACCCCACCTGAGTCAGAGCTTCAAGCGTGTCCATTCCCCAGACGGTGTGCACTGAACCCATTAGGTGTGAATATACCCATACCCTACTCCCCGCCTCCCATCTGCCTGACAGCAGATGAATGTTACTCCTATATGTGCACTGAAGTGTTGATCAGTTAATACCAATTTGATGGTGAGTACATGTGGTGCTTGTTTGTCCATTCTCGGGATACTTCACTTAGTAGAATGGACTCCAGCTCTATCCAGGATAATATAAGAGGTGCTAGATCACCATTGTTTTTTGTGGCTTAGTAGAACTCCATGGTATACATATACTGGGCATCTACCCAAAGGAAAAAAAGACATTCTGTAAAAAAGACACCTGCACTAGAATGTTTATAGCAGCACAATTCACAATTGCAAAGATGTGGAAACAACCCAAGTGCCCATCAATACACGAGTGGATTAATAAAACATGGTGAAGTCTTGAAGAAAGAATAAATCGTGCTCCTATTTTAAAG
Organism: Propithecus coquereli; assembly: GCF_000956105.1. Taxonomy (NCBI): domain Eukaryota; kingdom Metazoa; phylum Chordata; class Mammalia; order Primates; family Indriidae; genus Propithecus; species Propithecus coquereli. The sequence goes on along the minus strand of NW_012137747.1, from coordinate 4,349,068 downwards.
ACAAAGGGGCTCCTGGTTTACTCTGACAATAGAGCACTTCTTTAGCTCCAGGATTTCCTCAGGCCAGTCTTCGCTCTGGTCCACCCCCTGTGAAGCAACCGTTCTCTGACCTAGGTTAACAGTTACAGATGCGGTATAGAGAGGGCACTTTCCTGTGGTACAAGCTGGGCTATGAGGAAAGAAAAGCATGTAACTTGTATACGCAAGTGTGGAGAGGGGCTGGTGAAGATTATATTTAAGTAACATTGAAGAAATATTCTCAAGGGATCTTCCCAAAAATAACTTTGGAAAGTATAATGAAAAAGTAGACATAGTCATCTATTTTTCTAATGTAAGTTCAGTTTATATTTTCTGAAATGATTCGTAAACTTCACTAATTCACAAAATGTTTATATTTTATGTTTGTAGTGTCACCAGCTTTTAAATTAAATGTCATGAAATATTTTGCAGTTCCTCAGTTGCATACTTTGACAGTCTCTTCTTTTGGAATGTAACCTAAAAAAATTCTGTAAAGCCTCATTCAGTTCTATACAGCAGTACATTCAAAGCTAATTATGGGACATAATGAATCAGTTGTTTCTATCCACCAATAAGGACACCACCGCTGGTGGGTGTAATCCATTCATCAACCAACCAGAGTACTTGTCTGGCAGTGCTATTCTGCAAGGCTTTTAAATCTCTCTTTTGTTTGTAGGAAAATCAAAGGAGTGTCATTTTTAGAAGGTATTGGGGCTGCAGCTTAGCTGATCTGTTTTGCTGATCCAGGACAAATTCTTCATACAAATTAATTCACTACTACGTATCCCAAAAGCTGACAGCAGGTTTAATTTAGGTGGAATTCCTTTTGTATCTTGGAGCCACCATAGTATAGATGCCAAAGGGGCATCTAAAAATGTCCAAGATTTCAGAATTAGGCAATTTCCTGGGGTTTATGAAGTTCCTAGGAGGAATTTTGACATTGTGGTCAAGACCAATGTTTCTCAAATATTAGTATGCATTAGAATGATTTGAAGGGCTTGTTAAAACACAGATTAATGGCTCTCAACCTCAGAGTATCCAATTGAGAAGGTGAAATGTAAAGAATCTGTATTTCTAACAAGTTCCTAGGTGATGCTGATGCCGCTGCTCTTGGACTGCACTGAGAGACCCATTGGTCTCACCTATATTCTAACCCCGCTAAAGATCCCCCCAGCTTCTTGGCAGACCTGAAAATGTTAAAAGAAATGAATGATGGAGTTAAACAGTATGGAGAGGAATAGAGATGCTCTGGGCTGACTGGTAGGCCACACATAGAAATGGAGAAGACTACACAATCTGGAGACCTCTTTCTATGCTACTGGCGATTTATCTCCCCTTAGCTCCATAAAAGAAAGCAAAATTGACATTTATGTGATGGCAGACCATAAGGCACCCGCTGCCAGCACGAGCAGTTCTGACTACCCACTGTTATTTTTAAATGTTTCAGACACACTGGGAGCGAGTGCAAAAAAAAAAAAAAAAAAAAAAAAAAATGACCTAAACAATATGAGGAAAAGGATTTCAGATAGTATGCTTCACACAAAGACGTTCCTTTTCACTAATACAGGTTAGAAGACACTGTGTAGTGCAGCAGCAATTATTTTAAGGAGAAAAAAAATACAGCAAGAGCCTTTTCAGGAATATTTTCAGACCTAAATATCTTGTCCCCTATTTACCAATGAAGTTGAAATGTGGGCTATTTTATTTGGGATCATTTCTTACTCATCAAGGAAAGGTAAGAAACACTGTGTACAACATTTGGGTTTTTTAAAAAGGTACCTTTGTTCAAAACATGTAAACAATTTGTGTGCACCCCTATGGACCTGCAGCAACCAAGGATGATGGTCTTTGTGCCCAAGGTAAGGTATATATATGAACATTCTGGTTGCATTTTCTGGGTACCCTAAGTCCAAAAGGAGAACTCTGATTTACAGTCAACAGCTTCAACAAGTGACCCTTGGCAGAAAGGGTCTGCTTTTTCAGCTGGCGCTGTTGTTGAAGTTCAGAGGAATAGCTCATCTGTCTCTATTTCAGGCATCTGGCACATGGAGAACTGTTTCAGCATTCTCCATTCCGCTAAATGCTTACAGATGACTTCCATATTCTGGAGCATCTGCTGGTTATCTCATTTTGAGTTATTTTCCCCATTGTGTTTTGAAAAGACTCCCTTTCTGAGCTTTTTTTTTGTAAGCCCATCATTGTTGTTGCTGTCGTCATATTTGGGGAGATCAACAGATATGTCTGATGTTACCTCGGGAGATAGGCCAAACCTGTGGATAATCTCAAAACAGAAATGATGATTTTTTTTTTTTTAAAAAGGAAACAAGAAAAAAAAAAAAGTTAAAAGCCCAGCTGAATCACAATTGTAAAATATATTCAGGAAATGATTCATGGGCCAAAAGTAAACAGTCATCAATAATTTTAGGATCTTTTTTGAAAGTTCTTATAAACAATACAGTACTCGAAAGACCTCTATACATTACATAGTTGCTATGTGCGATGCATGTACACATATAAATGTTATTTTGAATTTATTATTATAAGTAAATACACTCATTCTTATCCTTACTAATGTTTGCCAGGTACAGTGCTTTGCTCTATACCTTGTAAAATATCAAACAACCACATATCTGGGTTTTCCTGAGGGAATTTTTCCTCATTTCCATAAAAGACAGACACATATAACTCACAATGTATTTATTCCAGCTTCTTCATTTGCCTTTAGTGCAAATGAATGATGTTCTGCATATATTAAAGGCTTTTCTTACTTCCAGTTAATCAGATCTATGGGGCACTTCCACATGAATTTGAATATTAATGTATTTATTTAAAATCAGGGTGACTAGTGCCATTAAAATTGCTCTCTTGATCTGATTAATGCCCAATGAAAATTTCTTTGATGCAAGCTGGTAACTGGACAAAAATGATGGGTTTTTAATTACAATCATTTTCTTCAAAAAAGGAAAGCACAATGGGCATGTGATTAGCTAATAGTCCTGTTTTCTTAATTTTTGGAGATCTTAAAACACAGAAAAGACCAGAGTCTGCCATTCTCCTCATTTTTCAGCAAATTAATAAACTTCTCTTTCCTTTTCCTCAAAAAAAAGAGATAATAACATAAAAAACACCCATGATAACACACAATATTAAAAACATACCATTTAGTCATATATGCCTCATCATTTTTTAAAGAAACAAGCATTACAGATTTAGCCAGTCTCCAATACCCACGTCCCACCATTGTAATACTTATTCGCCCTTCCCAGAGATAACTTTACTCATGAAGTTGATGTGCTTGATTTCCAGTCCATTTCTTATACTTTACATACATATACTACATATTTATACAAGGTAACATTCTTGACCAACATTGAAAAAAACTTAAAAAAAAACCCTGTGTGTACAAAATATCTTCTGTTATTTTACAAAAGATTAAAACCACATTTTCTATTACTAAAACCATGAAAAACTTAAAACTTTAAGAAGTCATAGCTTTTCTTATCTTTAGAATGTTTAATAGAAAATATGACAGTGATGACCAGAGGAACACCTGTCCAGTATTCCTTGGGACTGCCCATTGGGTGCAAAGATTAATTTGAAGTGTTGGACTGTTTCTTGGACACAGACCAGAGGACAAAGAATGAAGGCCAGCCACATTCAAAAGTGTTGTCAGGGAAACAAACCCATCACTTTCTTTGTTTGTGAAAATTAGGCAAAATAGATTTTAGCAGCAGCTTGAGAGAACACCTTTGTCATCTTCAGAAGGTGGTCGGGTTATCATATTGACATTGCCTCCCGCTCAGAGAAATAATGATTTTTGCTCTTGGTTTCAGAAAATGCCACCATTGATGGTAATCTCTTCGTATTAAGAGTGAAATTGAAAAGACCAAAGTGAGGCCAAGAGTCCTTGCCATGTTTTAGGAAGAACAGACTATCTTTTTTTTGCAGTTGCCAAATACTATCTATAGCTCACAGATAGCCTAACAAAAAAAATCTGCATTTCTGATTGCTCTGTGTCTTACTCATTATTGATTTTCTCAGAGTATTTTCAAAGAATTAACACTTTTCCTAAATATTATAAAAAATGTTTCAGTTCATCTAGTAGAACCTGTCATGCACAGGCTTTGAGTTTCTGGGAGATTTCTGTAATCATTACTACTTGGCCAGTGGACTTCCAGCCCCCCAATATCTCTTGGTAGCGATCCTGCCTTTGTGTTAAGTGTAGGTGGTATGAGTGATGAAGAAAAAAAGGAGGGAGGTTTACGGGACTAGATTAGGAATAAAAAGCAGAACTTCATAGGAGCAAACACCCAACCCAACAACAAGCTTAACTATACAATTATCCAGCTTACTATTTTTGAAAACCAAAAAGGAAAAAAATAAACACTTTTTAAAAATCTCTTTTATGAATAAAGCTTATAGTTAACAGACTTGTTTTGGCCACTCGTTTTGCTTAGCTGTAAAAAACACCACCTTAAATTTTATCTATATGTGTTTGTATAATCCTATGTTGTGTTCTAACAACCCAAACAACAAGAAAACACTTTTCAACAGGCTACAGGTACACAGATAATTTAAATCGAAAAAATTCTATTATGGGTGTTGGATGACATTTTAAGGTCTATAATTTGTTGGTAGATTTCAGAGATGTATGTATATATATATATATATATATATATATATATCAATTAGCGAAACTGAAACAGAACTGTTTTTGAATGCAAGACTGTAAGACAATACGCTTCAAAAAGAGTGGTGTGTGGAGGGTTGTGAATGTGTGGCTACGTTCTAAATCCCCTTATGGAGAAACTTACCTACTCATTCATACGATTCCTTTTCTCCAACTGTGTTGAATCCAACTTGCTAGGCATGCTTTAAAACATTACATGGAGGTGTGATGGTACTGAAAAAATATTTTTACAGGACTATAAACTTTGGTCTCAGATTTTTTTGGATAGTTTATGGTTGAGAATTTCAATATACTGATTTTTGGTCCTGCGATTTTATTTATATTAAGCTTCCCTTGGCTTGTCTCAATAAAGGATAGCCTTTTATCTGATTTGTATTCTCGTCATTGCTGTGTAACATGGTAAATCTTATACTCACAAACACCTGGGAGTTGAACTTCTTGGAAAACTCTTAAACGGAGATACTCTTGAGTTTTTTTTAATTTAATTTTTTTGTTTGTTTGTTTATTGCTAAGGAAAACTGAGCAAGAACCCCAAATTATAGAACTGTAGTTCCTGATGGAATACCCTGCAAATATAGACTATTGCCTCCTGACATACCAATGGCTAGGAAGGACTGATTGTGCCATGAGAATCTCCACTGTTCATATTGATAGCTGGAATTTCACTTTTGTTTCTAAATTCAGCCCCCTTGAATGTAACATCTTACCTTATCACTTTTTTATTCCAACTGTAATACATGGCAGAACCTTTCATTATAGGCTTTGACTAGTGTGAAGCTAATTGGGTAATTGGGAGAATTTGGAGATTGAGAGCCCAAGGATAAATATTCATATACTTTGCAACTGTACCTAGACCTAGATCTGGGCTCATAGATTTAGTAATTATTACATAAAATTCTTCTACCTTCTTATGAATTGTTAGAATATATTTACCACATGGCATTCAGCTTTAGTAGTAGCTATCCTAAGGTATTTCCTTTTTCCCCTATAGATTTTCTTAGGAGTTACCTCCATTTCAACACAATATTTTACCTGTCTCTTCACCAGTTTTTAAGCAAATCATTTAGCATGGGAGTGTGGAAGACTCAACCTTGGGTACATATTAGAATCAATGAAGGCTTTGAATAGAAAAACACTCTAGTTTTCCATCGTGGTCCAATTATATCAAAGCTGGGGGTGGGTGGGTGAGGCCTGTGCATTGTTTGTGTAAAAAACTCTTCTGGTGATTCTAAAATGCAGACAGGTTTGAGAACTCCTGTCTTAGCATTTAAAGTTTCGTTGTATTATTTATACATTGTAATTACTAGCCTACGTTAAAAGATATATTTTCATACCTGACTCTACCACTATAAAAAAATAACCTAAAAGACGTAGAATAGAGCTTACTATAATTTGTATTTGCTCTAGTGTATAGGTTTCAACAAATGTTTGAATGAGCAAAGAAATTACAGTATAGGCCATAGTATCCCATTTTCAAGAGGATTTACCTCAGGTAATAATCAATAAATGTTGTATAAATAAATGAATGGAAGTGAAAAAAGACCAGATCTTCACTTTTAACAGTGCTTGGCATAGACCTCAGGGACTATATTATTAGTAAACACTGGATAATATTTTTATTGTTTGTATATATCTGTCTCTATAATATTTTTACCCTCAGGTTGAATTTAAGTCTCTTAAAAGAGACTTTGTTTTGTTGAGTTTATAATTTTTTAGAATGCCTAGCATCAGAGACTACTGAATGTAAATTGTTGACTGACTAAAATTGATTAAAATAAATAAATTTGAATTGCTCATATTTTTAAAAATTTCTTTTTTTCGATCTACATTTCTTTTTACCTGTGATAACATTCTTTTGCTCCCCCAACCTTAAAAATCAGTGAGTAAATCCCTTTATTATCCTGACATAGGTAAAAATCTTTTTCTGTGTAGAGTCTGTAAGACACCTAGAAGTAACATGAATACAGTTATTTAGCACAGTTCTTTTTCAGTAAGTCAGATATTACCAATTCTAATTCTCCACTAAATTTCATTTATCTATTTCATGTAGGTTGTAAGGCCTTTGAAAGGAAGTCGGATCTGCTTCACTCTGATATCCTACAGAACCGGGATTCAAATGACTGTGCAGCGAACAGCGAATGTTACACCTCGTACTTACAGAGGAACTCAAAGAGCTTTAAAACATGATAGTGTTAATCTTCACAATATCCCTTCTAGGAAGTAACATGACATTTTAATGTAAGAAAATCCAGGTGCAGTGTGGAAAATGCCAACTAGCCTTACTGGAGGGAATTTTTTAAAGATTTGAAATCTCTTTTAAGATTGTTTTGTTTATATATTTCAGACTTGAAGCTTTTCAGTTCTATGTCTGGTGCCTTGTTCGCTTGAAATTTTCCAGATGGTTTTTTCAACCCAAAGGATACTTGTTTTTCTTTTAATAGAGAATTGGTTATACTTATATTCATTTTATTTTCTGCAAATTATTGTATACAGATGGTTTGACTATAGGCGTAACACCACTGACCTTTGGGATTTTGACTAATTAATTTCAGCTGCTGTAACATTGGCTTTCCAATGTGTAAGGACTCATATAAGTTATAATGACAATGAAAATCATCATAATAGAAAATTTTCTGCACTCCAAACCATTTTCTTGGTTCAATAGTTTTTTTCTCTTTGTCTTCCATTTAGTCATATTGTAGTCCATTGTTAACATTGTCACCTATGGATGCTATCTCAAAATGCTTGAATATTTTCAGGATGGCCTTGCATGATACAGTCTCATGATAAAGAAACTTGCCATGACTTGGCTTCAGGTAGCTATCCTACCATCCACAAACACACAGTTCAAACACAGAAAATAGCACAACAGATGCATATTTACCCACCACTAGCAATAGTTATCAGTTTGTATTATTAATGTATGATCCCCTTTTTTATTTAAAGGAACAGTGTTTAACAAGAGCCAAAGCTTCATATCCCTAATCCATTTCCCAGTCTTTCTCCGCCAGAGATAACTACTACCCTGATATTGGTATATATCATTCATATATATTTTTATACTTTTATTACATATACTTACACATAAATAGTGCATACTCTTCTGTGTATTTTGAAACTTTATATAAATGATGGGATACTACTACTATCATTTTTAAATTGCTTTTTCACTAGAATTATATTTCTAAATTTTCCCATGTTTTTACATAGAGTTAACATTTTTGAATTGCTGAAAGTGTTCTAGTATAAATAAATCGTAGTATACTTATCCATTCCCTTACTGAAAAAATTGTATCTTCCACAGTGTTTTGATTTTAAACAACAAATAAATAAATAATAATAAATATCTTTGGATACATACTCAAAATGTCTTTAGGAAAAACATAAAGACATAGTATTGCTTGATCATAAGAATATTCATATATTCCTTTTGTAGGGATTGCTCAATTGTTCTCCAGAGTGGTATTAGCAAATTATATCCCCATCAGCAATGTATAGCAGTCCCAATTTCCACTTCTTATTACTAACACTTGTTATCATATATATTAATTTTTAAAAATCATGGGTATGAACTGGCAGAATGTTATTTTAATTTGCACGTTCATGATTAAGAAAGGGAATGGGCATTTTTTTCTATTCCTTCCTTGGAAATTCAACATTCTTTCTAGGTGAGTTATCTATTTATGTATGCAATCAGTTTCTTTCTACTGGATCATTTATGTTTGTTTTCCACTTTGCATTCAATTTATAAATCATTTGCTAGTTGTATGTTTGCTAGTATCTCTCTTCATATTATTTATAGTGTTC
>NW_012137747.1:4321382-4340034 GCF_000956105.1 Propithecus coquereli | reverse complement strand
AGGCATTGCCATCTAAAATGAATTCAAAGTATAAAAACAAATAATTTACAAAACATATGGATTGATTTTCAAAACCAGAAAATAGTTGTAAATTTCCCTTATGGTTCATAAGAACTTTTAAACTATATACTGATAGTTGGAAATGTTTATTTTTGACCAATTTGATTTCAGACAATCCAATTAGTACATGAGACAAAATTTTAAAATTCAAGAAAACTATGTCAAACAAGGGTGGAAACTATACTGAGATAATATGGAATCAGAACAAAACCTCCAAAAGAATCAAATGTAAGAAAAGTACTAAAAATGACATAAAATATTTCAATCTATTCCAGGAAACAAAGACTTAAAATATTCATTTCTGACCGTTCCATCTTTCTAATCAATTGATTATATTGACTAATTGTTTCCCACCATTCCATCTGGTCCCTTTCCTTGTTCATGTTCCAAACTACAAATCTCTTTGCACTTCCATCTCCCTTTGTTTCACAATTCCCACGTTTATGTATGATTCTTTCTTCTCACCTGAATATTATTGTTCCCTTCCCTTCCAAATATTTCCTTTGTACCCATTTGGAGCCTCTATTTCTGTATATTTTCAACTTCTTTGCTGAAAGTGCACATCATTCAAAACTACCTCTTGTCTAGACACCTAGACACAATTTTTCCTTAAATGTAGGTTTTGCTTTTTTAGAGATAGAGCCTAACTCTGTCACCCAAGCTACTAAGCTAGCTAATATGATCAGTGGCCTAATCATAGATCACTACAGTCTTGAATTCCTGGGTACAAGCAATCCTCCTCCTCAGCCGCCCGGGTAGCTGGGACTACAGGCACATGACACCACACCCGGCTAATTTTTTATTTTTTTTACTTTTTGTAGAGACAAGGTCTTGCTATATTGCCCAGGCTGGCCTCAAACTCCTGGGCTCAAGCAATCCTCCTACCTCAGCCTACCAAAATACTGGGATCACAGGCATGAACCGCTGAGCCCCATTGAAATGCATTTTTTAAAACTATTGCCTCCAATCATTCCAATGCTTTGTCTGTTGTTTTCACTATACTCGTTCCTCTGTTCACTCAGAATATCAGTACATTGGTCCTTCTATTTTCTTTCAATATATAGAAACCTTTTGTATTCATTTTCTTCTCTAGCCAGATAAAGGTTAGAAATCCATCACTTTACTCTCTTGCCAGTATTCCCAGATTTTTCCTACCTTTGTTTTTAAATGGCAAAGTTAAAAAGCAAGGTGTTTTTTGTTTTTCTTTTTGCCGATTTTTTACTTTAGGATTCTCTAGTGTTTGCAGCACTGCCTGGAAGTTATTAGGCATTCAGTACATATAAACAATAAATTAAAGAAATGCAGAACTCTTACAACAAAGTAATTGGTTAGTCAATCTAGGCTTAATTATTGGAGGAAATTGCTAAAAGTGGAATCACTGAAATATTACTAGAATTAACAGACATGTGTGCCTTTAAGGTGGTAGGTGAGAGGGACCTAGGATATTTAAAACATGGAATGAAATACCAGCTTTTGTGTTATTTATGACATGCTAAACACGTGCCATCCTGGGAACTTGCTAGATGTTAAGATCCCAGTTTCATTGGAAGGTGGAGTAGAAAGGATTTTAGATGATTACAAATTATTTCACATGTCTTCACATGTGATTTGGCACTTCTCAGATTCACAAATCATGTAAAAACGATTCAACCGTTGCATATTAGAAGCTAGGACACCTTAGAGATAAAGTTGATTTTATCTGTTTTAGTGAGTTTAGAAAGATTTTCTATAACCATTCACATAGTCCTGCAACATTACACACAGTTTTCACTAGTTATTGTGGAGGTACAAGATAAAGGCTTATTTCACTAATACATCATTGGAGAAAACATGAAAAGTTCTTTAAAATGCTATTTTGGTACAGACATGATCTGAATAAGGATGACTTGACGGTTAATCAGAAATTGCAGTCATTCTCATTTCTAGAGAATACTAGTGAGTCATATTTTTGCAAGTTGATCTCAAAGAATTTATCTAAGAAATAGAGAAGTGTATATTCCATTAGTTATTCAGAACTTTATCTCATTATTTAGTAGAGCTGGGCTATGTTTTGCATAATATCATTATTTAAAAGATAGGGTGGATAAGAATAAGGAATCATTTAGTTTCTGTGTTCCATCTTCTCTTCATTCAAATCTTCCAACACACATTTTACATGGTGGCTCTAGCAAGGTAATCAAAATAGAACTTGTAAAAATTGCTTGTTTTAAAATATTTCTATAAGGAAAGTAGGCTAACTACTGGAACAAAAAATATAGAATAATTATCGAAATAAGCAGCTCTTGAATATCAGTGCCTTAATTCAGTCAAGATTCATTGCTTGCTCATATCACATAATCCATGGCAGTCTGGCATCTCTCCTCAAAGTGGTGATTCAGAGGCTCATCTTTTCCCTCCATCTTATGGTACCTCTTCAACACATGACCTTCAGGTTGCCTCAGAAGTAGAAAGAGACCAAAGGACTGCTTGTGGGAGATGTAAGGGACTGGCCATAGAAATGCAACACATTCCGTCAATCAGAGTAGAGTCAAATAGCCCCATTAACTGTGAGGAGACAGGGGAATGTCATGCTCAGGAAAGGAGGGCAAAAGAAATGGATTTAGTAAAAAAAAAATAGCAAAATTCTAGCCTCACTCTTTAACTGTCAACATATTAATACTCACACTATAGTGGCCCTGGAAGTGAGCCACTCAAATCTCCTTCAAAAGAACCTCATGAGGGGAGCACAGCTCTAGCTGTTACACCTTTGAATCAACACCCCAAACTTCATGCTTGATGTGAAATTTCTTCAAGAGCAACATGTTCTTGGGGTCTATTAATTGCCCTGGGCAAAACTTTCTCATAACTCATCCTATCCAACAATTCCTTTCCTTTCTTTTCTTCCCCTTCTTCTTTCACAAGAGTCAGACCTACACAGTGGTCTGAAGGCTCTTATTGTCCATGCTTAGTCCCACTTTTATCCTTCACGGAGCTACTACAATAAATTTCTTGGCTGTCTAATTCCGTCTTGATGTTTTCTTGGTAGAGGACCCGAATTGACACAAATGGTACTAGGATTGATTGATTCAGGAAATCGGACGACAAGATGACTTTTGAGAAGGACTTACTCCTTACCTGGCTTATAAAGAGGATCTGGTCTTAAGAGGAATGTGCAGCAGGGATAATTCCTGGCACAAGATAGTGGCCTAACTCCTGAAAGTTTTAGCAGTGGTGCCCTGGGAAAATGTCCTGGCACAGAGGAATAACCTCGCTAGGGCAATGCTTCAGGCATTTGAAAGATATGTGGAGAACAACTCCTTTAAGGACAGAGGAATTGCCTGGTTACTACTAGGTTGTATTGACAACTTGCAACAAGATAAAGGGAAACTGACAGTGGTTAACTGACAGTTAAATACTTCCGTAGCTTATGAAAAGCCCCTTCTCTCCTGTAGAAAAAGACCAGACAAGAGTGATGTATTAGTCAGCTCAGGCTGTCGTAACAGAATGCCACAGGCTGCGTGGCTTCAACAACAGAAGTTTATTTCTCAAGTTCTGAATGGTGGAAGTCCGAGATCAAGGTGCCATCAGGGTTGGTGTCTGGCGAGGGCTCTCTTCTTGGGTTGCAGATGACCACTTTCTTGCTGTGTCCTTACATGGCCTTTTCTCTGTGCATGCTCAGAGATTAATTTTAGATTAGATTAGAGGTTGTTTGATCAAGGAAGGCAGAATATAAGACAGGATAATCAAAAATTCATTTACTTTGTGGTACTTTCTCAGGACATGTGATTTAATACCTTCCAAAGACTGCAGGGAATGGGACAAACTCACTGCTGAGGTGGCTGTTAAATGTGTGGAAAACCAAAGATCCATGCTAAGTGAAGTAGAAATTCCTGAATTTTCCTGATATATGGTAGAGAAAGGAATAAGAAGTTTCAGGGAGGCAGGCATATTAGTATGGATATATTGCGTAAGGCCAAAATACCCACCAGGTGATTATGTTCCATTACCAAGGCCATGAGGAATGTTCTGGTGAGAGGGACACCAGTATCACTGAGAATTTTAGAAATGTATCTTCTGTATGCCAGGGCTGACAGCAGGTGCACACAGACCTGGGCTCTTTAATTACCATATGGATGATGAGGCACCAAATAAATAAACACCAGGGAGTATTTTTTTAAAGCCAGAAACCAGGAGGTTACAAATTACTGTAACAACCAGAAAGAACAGAGGGATAGTCAAGATTTGAAGCTAATAGAGGATGCCATCTATAGGAGCAAAATAGATGGGAAACCAACAAGGGTACTGCTTAATATGTACAACCAGAACATGGTAAGAGTAAAAAAACAGGAGGTTGAGGGCAGTCATTTCAGTAAACAGTCATAATTCCTTGCTGAGCTGCTTTTCAAATACAGCACCCCTTGACAAAAGAAGTGACCAGATTCCCTAGGAGGAAAGACCAGCAAGTGTATACTGTAATGACTCCTCCAGTTCAACTCCAAAAGGGCTCATGGTCACTTACTTGAGTGTCTTTATACTGGGGAAAGGGTCATACCTAGACATTTTGAAAATTATTGCATACAGAATTTGAGTTGATATCTATAGTAAGAAACTGAAAGCTCATTATGCCCCCCCTGTGAGAACAGGGAGTAAGAGGGGCCAAGTAATAAATAGAGTCCTGGCTAAATTCAAGCTATTTGGTCCATGGGTAGAATCACCTGGTTACTATTTCCCTAGTCTCTGAGTGTATAACAGGGAATGATATTCCTGGAAGTTGGATGATACCCTTATGAGTCTGACCTGTTGGGTAAGAGTTAGAATAGTGAAGAAAGCCAAGGCCAAGTGGAAATCTCAGAAACTGCTCTTCCCTTTCCCCCTAACCAAAAATTTAATTAAAAATGATTACTATTACATTTTGTGGGCAATGACGGAGATTGGTGCTTCAATTACAGACCTAAAGATTATAAGGATGGTGGTCCTTATTATATCACCATTTAATTTATATCACCACCAGGATTTATCTGGTTTCTGTAGGGACCTGATAGTCAAATTAAATGGTGCCTATTATTTAGTTCAACTTACTGTACACTACCACAAGTTCAATAAAGTAACACACCATTTGCAGCTTCCATGCCAAATACGGTATTATTGCTAGACTAGATTAATAAGGCCTTAGGTTTATGGATTCAGCCATTGACTTGGGTAATGAATTCTTTTCTATTTCAACTAGGAAAAAGGATTAGATATGGTAAATTGTAAAGCATTTGGATTTTACTCTAAATGCAATGTGAGGACACTGGGAGAGTTTTAAGTATGATTTATATTTTTAAAAAGATTACTCTTATTCTATTTGGAGAGTAGATTTTAGAGGGAAAAGTATAAGAAAGGAGACCAGTTAGAAGGCTATTGCTGCAATTCTGGAAAGAATTGGTGGAGTTCAGATAAGGGAGATGGCAGAGGCTTTGGAGAGAAGTGTGTTGATAAAAGATACAGTCAGATGTAGCCTCGCTGAGTAGGCCTTGCTGAGGGACTGGATGAAATGAGTAAGGGAGAGCTTGGAATAACTGATGACTGTTTGGTTTTTAGTTTAATAAATTTGATGGTGGTGCTTACTGACATGGGAAATTCTGAGGAAATAAGGGTCTTTGTAGAGTCAGGGAATACATCAGTATGTGCCAGTTGATAGACTAAAGACATGAAAATGTGAAGAAGGCAGTAAAACATACAAGTCTGGAATTTGGAACAAAGTCAGGGATGGAGGTCATTAGTTTATAGAAGGTATGTGACACTGGGACAAAAGTCATAGAAAAGAGGGGAGAGCTCAGTAATGCACATTGTGCCATCTCATTGTTTATGGAAACATAAGGTGAGAAGAGACGGTGGTTGTATTCCCAGAGATAGAGGGGGCAATCAGAAGGAGGAGGAAGACTGATTGGAAAAGAAAAAGTAGAAGGCACTTCAGTGAGGAATGAGGAAGATGACGAGAGTACAGTGTCAAAAAAGTTAAAAGAGAGAATTTCAAGAAGGAGGTTAACAGGCAGGAAAAGAAAGAATATGGTAATGGTTTCTTATTGATGTTTTTTTTTTTTTTTTTTAAGAAAGTAACTACTAGGTCATGGTTACATCTGGTACCTTCTATTTTTTTCCTTGTTTAATAAGGGAAAGGGGGCTAATCTGGCCAGTGAGATTACAAGGAACAGAAGGGAGAGAACAGAAAGTATCTCCTGTGAGATGTAGGATATCAAAACCTGAGGAGCCAGCACAGCTGAAACCAGTCAAAGCTGAAACTGGAATCTGAGAAGTCAGAAGGGGACATCTGGATGGTTACCAAAGGCAGAGTGCCAGAATCAGATATCAAAGCTGAGTTATGGAGCCAGGAAGGCAGAAACTACAAAGACTGGAACAAGCACAAGCAAGGTGAGAATATATGGGAAGTGTCTGGAACGTCTTCCCAGATCTATATCTATATCTATATCTATATCTATATCTATATCTATATCTATATCTATATCTATCTGTATCTATATCTATATCTATATATCTATATATATAGATATAGATGTCTTTTTAATGTAACAGCTCAGGTGTGGCAGCTTTGGGGCAGGCTCAGAGGAATAGCAAACTCTAGTCCCACAGTCTACAGGATTTCTTCTCCAGTTGGAGTGTGCTAAGGCTTCTTGTGGATTGTGAGATAGAAAGCCCTGACACGTTCTTGGTAGATTCTTGGTGAAAACTGGTAATTTGGAAAATGGAAAATGGTTCCTCACAATCAGGGCTGGCTTCATGTGTGTGCAGCCTCTGTAGCCACACAGGGCCCTGTGTTTAGAAGGATCTTGTGCTTGGTTTAATGCTCTGCTGTCACCATCTTGAAATTCTTAACAGTTTTTGAACTGGGGCTCCACATTGTTAGTTTACACTGGGCCCTATAAACGATGTGGCCAGTCCTGTCCATAATTGCTTTTCTGGCTACATATTTCACATTTTTTCTGACTGTGGGGTCAGTTTGAGTGGGTGCTCTTTCCACCATGCTGTTTGGGTTAATTTACTCCATCTGGTCATAGGTTTATATCTAAAGGTTAGCATACAGGATGATACAAAAGCCAAAGAATTTAAACAATGCTTTCACAGCAGTTTTAAAACTGAGTCACAGTCATAGCTCAGGTGTCTGGATGGCACATGGAAGAATCAGAATTTCTTGGTGAACAGTGCAATGGTGGCTGGAGCAGGGAGAAGGCCACGTGCAAGATGAGGGGCAGCATGTTGGTGAGTGGCCCACTATCACCCAGAGGAAAGCAAGTCATGGAAGAGAGGAAAATCCCTGGCAAGATTGATTATGGTGATATCCTGAAAACAAGCAGTGACAGCAAGAATTTTTATTAGCCCTTGTGTCTTCACATCTGTCCTTGGCCAGGGTGGCAAGCACCCAGAGTATTCTGTAGCTATTATATTGAGAAGATGGGGAATGCAGGGTAACTTCTTCCATTCTTTGTTTTGTCTCTTGCAAAACTAAGCTCTTACATGATGGTTTGTGAAGTCTGACCCATAAATGATTTGAGAGTTGAAGTATTTAAAAAGTATTCCCATCTTACCCAGCAAGAACTCATGTGTCTGCCCTTGCCTCAGTACTTAAGGCTACAGTGATAAGACTGTGCCATCATGGAAGAACATCTGACTTTGATGCTCACAGGTAGCTCTAATGACCAGAAACTCTTACTTTCTCACAAGGCAGGTGTCCATGACTGGAACCAAGATCTTGAAGATGCAGGCCCAGTGTGTTGTGTGGAGGTAGGATGGCCTCCACTCTGATATTGGGACAGTAAGTTTCATCTTTGGTGTCCTGGGTTGGATCAGAGTATACTAAAATCAGGGTACGGTAAACAGGGATTCCAATTGCTCAAATGTTTGGTTTTAAGTGAATATCCAATAAATTCATTGCCTTTCAGAAAAATCTGTGAGTGATATGGGAAATTGAGTGCTTAAGGTGCTCACTTAAGGCAAACTCAACAGCAACTGGACATCCTTGATTGTTTGGGGTTTTAAAATTCAGAGCTTCTAGTACCTTGTCCATAAGCATGTGGATCTCCAGGCTAATACTGCAAGGCAGGAATTCCATTTCATTGGTTTTGAATATACATGTCCTAGTACCTGGCCTGAGTGAGTGAGTGCCCTGAACAAGGGATTTGTGGGAGGCAGAATTAATCCACCATGTTAAAATGTCATTTAAATTTTAGATGTGGCTGGGCACCAGGAGGTTAGTTAGCATCCCATTCAATTAAAGTTATACGGAGGCTGCATTAAACAGTATGAAAATCTATTCAAACTACATGGGAAACATCTTTTGGATTGTCTTCTCCTTGATTTTGATGGTTTTGAAAGTCCAGACTGTTCTAATCAATATAGTTGTTTCACATAGCCCTAGGCTCCCAACGCTCAGGTACTTGGACTCACTGGGGGCATGCACCCACTCAGACGGTTATCTCATTCAGCTGTGGTTGTTTTTCATTGAAGAAACTCTTTGGTTTTTAAAGAACTGAAGACACAGAAGGTCTATAGACCCCTTCTAGTTGTTTCTGTAGAGAGTGTAGTTGTCTTCCGAGATCTTTGAATCTTGGCCAAAAATAAAAGGCTGATTACCATTAGGTCTATCCTGCGATTGCTCTCCAGTTGCAGAGGAAGTTTATCAACATATATCCAGGTAGGCAGCATGCCTGTGGGATAGTCAAAGAAGGGGAGATCTAGGGATGGCATTCCTCAGGAGATACAGGCAGTGCTGATGCCAGTGCTCAAAGATGTGTAGCTGTTGGGTCCCTCAAGCAATGACATTGTCTGAGATTTCCAGTAAGGAGACATTGAGGACCTGGGAAAATGTGGAAAACCCTTGATCGACAGGCATCATGGCCTCCCGAATCAGAGGGGGCACTTACATGAAGACAGGTCCTTCTGAATGTAGTTGCTGTGGGCAGAGACCTGGTTTATCATGGTTTATTATGGGAGCTATTCTGTGGAATCATTGGAGACTTCTCCTTACCCCTGAAGACTAAGAAATAGAATGTTATGGGATTCAGGACAAGACTCTGACAGATTTTTCTTGAGCATTAAACCAGAGGAATATTTTTTCACTTATATAGTGGTGTTCATGCTGGGCACTCACATTGGGGTGTGTGCCCTGCCACAGAATAGGCACAGCAACCCTCCCTGCTGGTGGACCCCTCCATGGTATCAGCTAGAAGAAGGGTAGGCAGCTGGAAGCAGTGTATTCATCTCCGCCTTTAGCTTCTAGGCTCTTTTTTACCCATCAAGCCCTGAGTCCTTTCCTACGTTGGACCTCCAGAGCCAAGCCATTGAAACCCAGTCATGAGGTGAAACTGTCCTCTGCCTGTCAGCATCACTTCCCTGCAGTTAGTGGCATTCCCCTACTATACTGTCACACACTTTCAACTCTGGGATTTTTACGAGGTCCCCTTGGAAGCCTCTCTTTTTCTGTACAAAGGAGGTCTGTCCATCATTCATCTTTCACACATAAATAGATCTGTAAATGCCATAGTGAAATGTCTGTATCTAAATAAAATAATTAAGGCCACAGTGGCTAGAAATATGTTTAAGCTTTGTCTCATAAATTTGTTCTGATTCTTTGAGATTAGATGGAATACTTTTGGGGCAAGTAAACATATTTTGTGAAATAAGTACTTTTTCATTCCAAGTAACTCTCTCAACATGACTTCTAAGAACCTTGTCTGAAATTTCATTTCATGGTCAATTAAGTATGTAATGAAAAGTTCAGGGAAGGATTGGAGTGCACAACTTGGGCCATGGAAGACATGGATATGTTTTATGCTCCTTAATTTATACCTATGTGTATAAATGAGTGAATAATCCTAATTCTCCACAACGATAGAGCCACTATGCAATATGCCGAAATCCATGGATTGCTATGGATACAGTGGTGTTTGCACTCCCCAGGTCTGTGCTCACTGGCGATCCCAGGGAACAGTTGCTGTGAGGGCATCTCCCTCTTTTTGTCCCTTGATGGAAGAGCTGTACCACAGAAAATGTCCAGGTTCTCTTCCCAGCCCCACCTCCACCTAGAGGACAGACAGATCTTCTTGAGGAGGAATTTCCTCCTAGTCCAGGCCTTTTATCATGTGGAAGTGGTGCCTCTTCCCATATTTAGAGAACTGGATTGGCTAGATGTTTACTAAAAAAGGCTTCAAGATAGGCAATGTATCATGAAATACTTCCAAAAGTGCTGAGAGATCCATCACTATGTTTTTTTCAAAAATATATTAGTTTCCTATCACTGTTGTAATGAATTACAACAAATTACTTGAGGGCTTAAAACAACACACATTTATTCTCTTACCACTTTGGAAGCCAGAAATTCAAAATCAGTTTCATTGGACTAAAGTCAAGGTGTCAGCAGGGCTGATTCCTTCTAGAGATTCTAGGGAAAATCTATCTATTTGCCTTTTCTAGCTCCTGGAGGCCATCTGTATTCCCTGATTGTGTCTCTTACCCTCCATCTTCACAGCCAGGAAGGTGGCATCTTCAATTCTCTTTCTCCCTGCCCCTCTGTTTGTGTCATCCTCTCACTCTCTTTCTCACTCTGACAACTCCTATGTCTCTCTTACAAGGACCCTTGTGATTACATTAGGTCCATTCAGACAATCCAGAATAACTTCCCCATCTCAAAATCTTTAATTTGATCACACCTACAATGTCCCTTTTGCCATGTAAGGTAACATATTTATTAATAGGTTCCAGGGATTACAATGTGACATCTTTGGGGCAGGGAGTGGACATTATTCAGCCTAACACAATAAAGCATAAATATCGAAACATTAAGGTGGTGGCCTTGTTTGTAGTATATCTTTATGCAAAGCCTTTTACAAATCATTTCCAGGAAAGTTCTTATTTTTGGAAGAGATCTTTTGTAGAACCCATTTCGGTATAAAACCATCCTGTTTTGCCATTGCCAAGCTAACAAGCAGTTCATAGTTTAACCACAGGCTGTTTTGCAAATGCCATTTTAAATATCCAATTACTTTGGATATATTTATTATTTTGCTGTTCAGTGTTGTGGCAATAAATTAATTTAATATTCACATAGTTGTGATGTGCCATTTCTGAAGAGTTCTACTTTAGCCCAGGATTCATTAGAATTTTCTAATAAACACTATAAATGACTATAAATGAATCTAACCTGAAATATTGACAAATTACAATGGTAAAGTCACACACACAAAATCCAAGTAAAAAGGCCAGGAACTCGGAACATCTCTCTCTCTTTCTCTCTCTCCCTCCCTCTCTCTCTCTCTCTCTCTCTCTCTCTTTCTCTCCCTCTTTCCTCTCTCTGTTTCTCAGAGCCCTCATTCTGAGAAAGGCCACCTGCCATATTTTGAGCAACTCTTATGGAGAGACATTTGAGGAGGAACTGATGTCTTCAGTCTAGAGTCAGCAAGGACTTGAGGCCTGTCAACAGCCATGTGAAGCATATCCTCCCTGGGCTGACCTTGAAGATAACTGTATCCTTGGCCAACACCTTGATTGCAACCTCATGAGAGGCTCTGGGACAGACCAACCTAACTAACCTGCTCCAAGATTCCTGACTCACCAGAGACTGTGAAATAGCAAATGTTTGTTGTTTTCAGTTACTGAGTTTTGGGGTAATTTGTGATGCAGCAATAGATAACTAACACATAAGCCTTGAACATCTTATATTTTCATAAAAAATTAGTAACCAACTCAAGGCTGTACTTTCAACTAAGTGTTGGACTTTGAGCGCTTCGTGGAAGTCAGTAAAGGCAGAAGTGAAGGAGGGGAGATGTGAGCACAAGGCAAAGCTCTGCTCACCCTAAGAGTTGGGCAAGCCTGGGCATGTCTATGACACTGATAAGTTGGACCTGCTGAGAATACATTTTCAGGGGACACTTAATAGCCTCCTGGAAATGAACTCTTCCTAAAGAAATTTGTTCCATTAGGCAAGCCCTAGTATCAGGAAAGGAATGAACACACAGCTTGGTGCTTCACTTAGATGGACTGCTTGGAATGGAAAAACAGGAATGTGAAGAAGGCTGCTTTGAGATAAATGAAAATGAATTTTTCTGTAAAAGAAATGTTTCATCAAAATTTCTGGGAGAGAGTGTTCTAGCCACAATGCAACACTGCTTTGTGCTCCCAGGATGTAACTCTGTCATGGGGAAGAGGGATCTTGGACTCTAGAAGGCACAAGCATGAAATGGCACTACCTTCCTTGCCAGTGGGGAGGGGCCTGGGTGGGGTTCCACAGATAGAGCCATCTGGGCCACCGTAGCATGTCAGAGCCGAAGTAGGAAAGGAGGGGCGGTCACAGGCACAGGAGAGCTCAGATATCTCTGTTTATGAGCACCCAGGAAAAGAAGGCCACAAATTCCACAATCATAAGAGGGAGCCAAAGGACAGAAATAATATACTGCCATTATGACTTTCTTTTAATCCTCAGGCTGGTGTGGTCTATAAAATAGGAATTATATTCTTTGCACTTCTCCAGGTAATTAATACTCTGAACATAGTATCTGTTTATTGCATGAACTAATTATTACCCATGAACAAACAACTTTGTAGCTAGTGGCAGAACATGGAGAGAATACTGAGTACTGTCAGAGATTATTCGCATAGCCCCAACATTGTCATTGCACTAGAAAATCGGGTTTAAAGTATGTTGCTGTGGCTAGTAGGAAAGGCTGTTTAGTCTCTAAGGGAAAAGTGATGGTTTTCTCTGCAGATCAGAGAGGTCCCTGACAGCCTCAAGCAAAGAGCCTTTTAACTCTTCCTGGAACTTTCCACCAAGGCATTATTATGTAAAAGAAGGTAGGAATGAGAAGTTATCCATTGAAGCCTATAGGGCCCAAAGGGAATAACAGTGTTCTATGGGGCAGGGAATGTCTTAAAATTGTGGGGGAATGTGCTTGGTGATGGGTACATAGGTGTTTTAAACCATGGAAAGACACATGACCTATAGATTAAATCTCTTAAAATATATCAGGATGCAGGAAATTTCTCCTTGTATGTTGCAGGGATAAAGCCTTTCACAGATAATAATATAAACAAGAGGTGAGATGGCGCTCACTCTAACAAATCGTTGCTATGGTGAAATGTTTTAATGGTGGCTTACGTTATGGAGAAAGAAGGCACAGCACTCTAGATTCCAATAATTAATACACATTAATAGAGGAGGAGGAACAGAAGGTAGTTTTTAGCATAGAAATGGACAAAACTCAAGTGGGGGGAAGCACAAATCATTGGAACAGCTACCAAATTATCCAGCATTTCAAGGCACTATCCCAGAAGTAACTTTGAGGGTGACCCAAACTAGCCCTTCCCTAATGTTTTGTGTAAGAAATACATGAAACTGTGAATTGGAACTATCAACCATTTCATAATTGTTTCATTGATAACATTTTTCCTTGTAGCTTGTGGCCACTGGAAAATTTTAGTCGATTTTGGTAAATTTATCAAATTTCTGTAAATTAAAAGTGTAGTTTTGCTTGGTGAGCCATGTCAAGCCTAGATTTTTGATTCTTTAAAGATAAGGCTTAAGTATTGATGGTTTGATTCCATGGTTCTTAAACTTTTTGTGTGGTAGGATGGTGCCACTCAAAGTTTGGACCCAAGCTCCCTGCATCTCAATCACCTTAGAAGTATGTTGGAAAAAGAAAAGATCCTTGAGCGCCGCTTCCTTGGATTCTGATTCAACAAGTTTGGGGTGGGGCCCAGGAATCTAAATTTGGACTAGTATACTTCCTTTCTCAAGGTAATTCATGTAAGCGCCACACTTTGAGAAGCGTAGGTCCAGGGTCTTACTGACTGATGAATTCTGAGGAAAGACAATGAGAGGAAAACAGCCACCAGGAAAGGAGAGTGCAGAGCAGAGAACGTAGCCAGGAGCCCTAGTAACCTGCCTTTAAGACGGATTCACAGACAGAACTATATTGTTAATATTAATATTAACAAATTAATAATTAATATTAATATTGTTAATATTCCAGATCCCATAATAAAGACTGGAAGTAACTCGAGATCGACTCCAATTACTTGCACCCTGAAAATCCACATGTGAAATTTGACTTTGTGTGGGGACAAAGAAGGTACAGCTAATGGCATGACCTTGAGAATCAGCTCCAGGCTAGACCTCCATCTAGTATTAGCTCTCAGGCTACAAAATGGAGTTTTACAGGAGGATGAGAAACAATAATGATTATGATGATAATGATGATAGCTAATGTTTCTAAGCACTTATTATTTGTCAAACACAGACCTAAACAAACTTATGTAATTCTTATGATAACCGTATATTATCAGATGAGGAAAATCAGACTTAGTAACTTGACCAAGTTTATTTTGCGGCTTTTAATCTCAGTATGTCTGACTTCAAAACCTGCGAGTGGTATTCCTAGAACCCTTTGCCTCCCTAAATGATGCTGTGAGGGAATGAATAAAGCTCTTTTAAAGGAAATTAACTTTTCACTGGAGATGTTAAATCAAGGATGATTACACAACTTCTATCTACCATCGGTGCTTTCAGAAAGTCTTTACACAGGTGGCTTTTAGCTATTTACTGTGTGGGTCTCAGCATCCCTCAGAGCCAAGCCTAGGAAAAGGTTGCGTTTATTCCAATAAAAAGATTGTCCATTTCTGAGAGTAGAGACTGTTTAAGGATATTACTAGAAGTGTAGTAGAAGTCCCAGTTGAGCCTAAATTGAAAGCACTTCAGGACTCTTGTTGCAGACATCTACCAAACAAAGAGTTTTATTAGAAAACAAACCTCTTGGGAAATAACTATTACAAAGAAGAAGGGAAGCTGGCACATAGATATGCCCAATAATATCACAGCTACTGGAGTGGAAGAATTGTTTTTAATATAGAAGTGTCTGTACTTAGCTCATCCCTTAGTCTTGAAGGACTCAGGTCAAGTACTAGGAAAAACAAAATTATTCTTGACAGATCTCTTTCATCAAAAGGTCTGAAATAACTGGGAGCTTCATACCATCATAATGGACTGTGCCACACAGGCTGGCTGGGGATTCTCCCCTACCTGTGCAGAGAACAGATAGCACAACACCGCTGCCACGTGACAGCACCTAGGGGTGGGTGGCTCCCACAATGTCAGCTGCTTGGGCACCACATCGTGTTTGGCATAGCAGAGAGGATTTACCCCCTCAGGGCACCTGATAGTGTGTATTCAGTCATCATTATCAGGATTTGTGCCAGAAATTGAAGAAAGGGATATTAATAGGATTTTGAAAGCATGAATCCTGATTAGTAGACCACCCCCAAAAAAGGGGAAAAATGATTGCATGATATCTAAGAGAACTCTGTGCTCGAACCATGCGGGATACTTTCTGAAATAATTAGGGGAGTCTTTGAAGGAATTTAAGTATTTAAAATAGTGGGTAAAGGCAGGGCCCTAAAGAGGTTCATTATAATTAATGCTGTGGTATTCAGCTTCCCAGATGCCTCCCAATATTCCTTGGTTTCTGATATTCATGACCTTGTGTAGAACCCACATACATTACATCAGTGCTGACCCACGTGACCAATAGAATACTGTGGAGGTGATGGTGTATGGCCTCTGAGGCTAAGACATTGGAGTTTCCCCCTGGTTTTTTTTGATTGTTTATTGTGGGAGAAATCAACCTTCATGTCTTAAGGGCAACCAAGCAGCCCTGTGGAAAGGCCCGCGAGGAGGGTTACTGAGTCCTCCTACCAAAAGCCAGCACTTGCCAGCCATGTGAGTGAGCCACTTAGGAAGCACATCTTCCGGCCTTAGTCAAGCCTTCAGGTGACTGCATTCTGGCCCACATCTGACAGCAACTTCATGAGAGACTGAGTGACAACTGCTCAGACAACACTTCTACCACATCCCTAACCCACAGAAAAAAAGAGAAATACTAATAATTGTGATTAAATAGTTTTTTTAAGTCACTGTGTTATGCAGAAACAAATTGCTAATGCAAATGTGAACCCCATTTTTACTCCTAGGCAAAAAGACGTTAGGAGAGAGTTTGGGTAAGACCCGAATTGCTCTTTAAGTACAGGGTAGGATTTAGTTAGGTGCTGAAGCAATGGGAAACCTTTCTTTAAAGAGGGATGAACATTAATAAAGGCAGAAAGGCAGCTGTATCTGTGTTCAAAGGGACAGAGTTTGGATCATAATCCCCAAAGACACAATCCTGAACACCATAACCTGGAATGTTGAAATCCCAAAAGATTAAAATCCCTAAAATGTAAATTCCTAATGTCTAAAATCTCCAGATCATAGTCACAGGATAGCTGCATCATGTTAGGGAGAACTATTATCCTGTTATTGTCTTTATGCAGAAGAAAATAAATTTCAATTGAATCCCTAAAATATAATGACAGATTTGGAAGTAGGTGTCATCAAGTCTTCTGAAATTGAACTTCAAGATGTTACCAATAAAGTTTGTTTTTCCATTCAGCCCAAAGCATTTGGTGGAAAATTCAGATGAGTGGATTGGCCACTTGATATGGCAACATTGAAAACTTCAGTTTAAAAATGCATCATTTGCCTGCATTGGCAGTCCTTCTAGCTGATGACATTCCAGGAGCTTTTAATAATTAAAGCTGCATTTGCCTGAAGAAGCCGGAAAAGTTACTGACTGGTTCAAAAATAATTATGTGCAAGATAGGATAAGAAAACATTTATGCAACAGTGTTGCTGTTTGATCACCAGTATTGGTTTCTGACAAATCTGTGGGCTGTATCTGAGTGCATGTGGAATGGATTTCTGCCAACCCAGAACAACATAAAAGCATGGTACAGAAGATGGGAAAATGTAATAGGGAATGGTCATGTCAGTGTACGTCGCATCATGGAAGGATTTAAAAAAGAGCAATGTCATGTAGTAAATGAGTGTGAATGTATTCTCCGAGAACAGCAGGTCCTAAAAGAAAAAAAGCAGCTATTCATACTGATTCCAGACTTCAAAATTCAGTTAATGATTGTGAAAGTAGGCCAGCTCTTACGGACTATCTCCATGCAATTGCCCGTAAGCTATTCCTGTGATACACTTTTTCATATGCTGAATTTTCTTTTTAGTTTTTTTCTTCCTTCCTTCCTTCCTTCCTTCCTTCCTTCCTTCCTTCCTTCCTTCCTTCCTTCTTTCCTTCTTTCCTTCCATCCTTCCTTGCTTCCTTTTTTTTAGCTTTTTTCACTGTTTTAAATTATCAGCATTATTTTTTTACAATTTGCTGTGCTATGTATTTCATCTTTGCATCATTTCCCATATTGGAGGTAGAAATCGTGTAGAGACTTTTAGAGAGTTACAATTTGTTTTATGCATTTTTTTGCAAATGAAATGATTCCATGAAAGTTCATTATCACAGCATTGACTTTGTGTGTAAGCATTGTATGTATATGTAAAATATTGAAATTTTCTCATTAAACGAAGAGTTGTCCTTTTTGTACATCTGCATTTGTGAAAGATAACATTTTTCAAGATCTTGGCTCCCTGGGTGACTGGTACAGTGGTAACCCATGGTGGTTTTTGATCAATCTCGTCAAAACTTAGGTTATCTGTCACAATATTTCAGATGACTGCAGTTATAAAGCTGGGTGCACACAATTACCAACCATAGTTGATATGCACTTATACATTTAACTTTTTGACCTGTTTCTTTACGAATATAGTTCATTTGCTCATAACTATGACCAGGGTCCCCAACCTATGGTGAGCTGTATAATTATTTCATATATATTACAATGTAATAATAATAGGAATAAAGTGCACAATAAATTTAATGTGTTTGAATCATCCTGAAACCATCCGCCCCACCTCCCTGGTCTGTGGAAAAATAATGTCTTCCATGAAAACGATCTCTTGTGCCAAAATTGTTGGGGACCACTATGTTATACCCATGTGACAGTTGTTAGTATAGATGAATGTTTATGCTTGAAAAAATATGCATGTTATTATTGCTTATTTCGTTATGTAAAGTGGCCTATGAAATGTTCTGTCGTGATTTTATATGTTTCTCAAATAAAGCTCCCTTAAAAAACATAAATAAATATCTTTTAAAGGAATGGTTCATTATTTTCTCCAGAATTATATTTTCTGAATTTTGACCTTTCAGGATTTCAATATTCAGGATCATGGCATTCAGGATTGTGTCTTTCGGGATTTTAATCAGCTCCCGCTGGGAAGAGGGGAGCTGCAGGTGGAGTCTGGGTCTGCGGGCTCCGGAACTGCTCTTTGCAGGACGAGAGAAAACCCAGGTGCCTGCCTGCCACTGTCCCTGTCGCCTCTGAGCGCTGCAAATGGTAGGACCTTCGCCCCAGCTGGGTGACGCTCCCGTCCCCAGGGCTCCAAGGAAGACCTCATGCCTCAGCCTTAGTTACATAAAATCCCAAACTCCTAAACTTGCCCAGCCCTCCAGAGGAGGCCCCACACTCGAGCCCACCTGGTCTCGGGGCTGGACGGGACAGCCCTGCCCCCAGCAAAACGAGTGCCACGTGCGTCTGCGAATCCAGCATTTCACACAAGACCGAGTGGGAAAGTTGGGTTTTTTCCTTATTTCTTGCTAGTCCCTTTTTTTTAATCATGGTAAAATGTACATAACAT
>NW_012137747.1:4284338-4321332 GCF_000956105.1 Propithecus coquereli | reverse complement strand
TTTAAGAATTATATTTTCAAGATTTTGATCTTTCGGGATTTTAACATTTGGGATTATGGCATTCAGGGGTGTATCTTTCAGCATTATGGTCAGCTCCCATTTGCCCATAGTGTTGCACATACAGTGGAGAAGTGAGGAATTATGTGGGATAGATTGGCTAGATGCAGTATAGGGAAGTTTTTATTGCCAATTTTAGGACCTTGGATATGAACTGGAAGGCATTGGAAATATGAAGCAGAAGAATAATGGAATAAATATTGGTTTTTCAGAATATTGTTTCACCTGTGATTAGGAGTTGAATGAACTAGAGGCAAGAAGACATTGGATTGAAGAAATTGCTTGAATAATGTAATAGTTGGAGATGGTGAATCTAAATGAACTAATAAATAGATAAATTTATAGAAACTGAACTTAATTTTTTCAAATATGACCTTATTTTATGAGACTAGGCAATACGGAAAATTTATAAATCTTTGATTTAGAAGGTTTTCATTTATTAACAAAATATTTATTGATTATTTATCATAGAAGTTGGACACATATATATTGATACATTTAATTCAAAAAATGTTACAATAAATTTTTCTTTACACAATGGCAGCAATGTAGGAGAAATTATTAGATTAAATACTTTAAATAATTTATTGCCTCCTGAATTTGCAGAAAGGAAGTTTAAGAAAACAAAGAAAAGCATTCCTCCTTTATAATTTCTTTCAGCGATTTTGTTCTGTTACTTTCTATTTTGAAACTGTAAGTAGATGTTGACTGAGGAGGAATTTCACTTTTCTCTATAAAGATAGGTACTGAATTAAATTAAATACCTGAACAGTTGATCTCATTTGCTGGAACTGGAGAAGGAAATATTAGTTATTACTTTTATCTTTGTTCAGCTGCATTTCATAGTCTTCCTTCTTACCCCTGTCTCTTATCTCACTGTTTACCTCAAGAACTCCCATCTCTGTGGGAAGAAATATCTCAATATTTGTGTTTCTAACTAGCATTTACCTGGTTCTACAGCTCTGAATGAAAACTAATATACCACCTATTTCCAAAACACAAAGTACTTTTATCACCCTTACAGGCCAAAGTATTCATCTCTTATAATTTCACTCAAGTGTGAAGTGGCAAATTTTGGAAATATGTAAGGAATTTCTAGCAAAAGGGTATGTTTAAGGACAGCTCAGTTCTAACTAATGTCATTGTTCTAATGTTAATGACATTAAAAAAATTTGAAAGCTGTGACCCATTAATGGTTGTGAAATCAATTTACTCTTATGATAAGCATTTTTAAAACATGAAATAAAATAATATTTAATAGAAAATATCAAAATTCATTGCACATAGTAAGAATAAGTACTATTTTATAAAACTTTTATTTCAGTTTTATGTATGTTTGGGTGTGCCTGGGCCACAATGTAACATTACCTCT
Source organism: Propithecus coquereli (assembly GCF_000956105.1). Classification (NCBI taxonomy): domain Eukaryota; kingdom Metazoa; phylum Chordata; class Mammalia; order Primates; family Indriidae; genus Propithecus; species Propithecus coquereli. Next base: position 4,319,903 of record NW_012137747.1, on the reverse strand, counting down.
TATCATGGATCATATTTAATATTTTTGAAAGCTACTGATATTGGGGATACAAGTTCCAAAGTTTAGAAAGTTTTTCCAGTTTAATAATAAACTGGCTTTGTCTTTCTTCCAAGCTAGAAATAGTATATAATAGAAAATGGAATCAGAGATTATGCAAGTAGCTGCAAGAGATTGTTTCACAGTACTATACATTGTTCTGTGATCTGTAGTGATATACAGAGTAAAAGTTTATAATTCCAGCATCAGCTCCAAAAATGCTACAGTTATTGACTTTAGGATAGCCATATCAAAACTTCCTGTAGAGATCTCTTCATCTAAAAACATACAAGAAAAAATGGTAAATATCTTCCCAAAAGATTGTTGCAGAATGTGACAGAAAATGACTAGAATGACTTCATGGCTATAACATATTTAGCATTGCTAAGCAACATACTTCAATCAATCTTTCCGAAGAAAGTTACCTTCATTCTTGAGTATGTTTCTTTGCCAACAAATTAATTATCCAGCTTTTCGATACAGTTTATAGCAAACTATGTTCTATGGCACAAAGCCATTAAAAGCTGTAATCCAGGACAATACCTATCAAATGAAAGTAATAATGAGGGAGAGTATCAAAAATGCTTGTTAGAGTAATAATTTTATAAATTCAGTATAATAAATTTATCTCATGACTTGTTATACTTGTATTAATTACTGCATCTATAACCTAGCATATCCATATCTGGCTACTTGGAAGTTAATACGCTTTGGAGTCTGCATTCCATTTCATACCCTGATAGCCTCAGATTTCTAGTCATCCCACCCTTAGGATAGCAATAGGTGATACTAATCTCAAACTTTCAAATTGTGGTAGAATAGAAATGTAGAAGGAGCAAATTGGTTTAAATTTGGAACCATATGGATGTTGTGGTGATTAAGAGAAACACCTGGAATTTGAGCTGTGACTTGCTAAGTAACTCCTATGTAACCTGAAGTTTTCTTGCACATTTACAACCCGTATTGCAATTGAAATTAATTCAGGCCAATCCAACAAATATTTATTGATCCTCATGTAAATGGCAAGCATTATTATTTTGCTGTCTTGGTTCCTGCTCTCAAGGTGTTTTATAATCAAGAAAAAAGATAAGCAAGGACAGAATTCAGAAATCAAGGGAGAATATGTAGTACTTTAGAAATGCTTCTTCAGACAGAAGAAGGTAGTAGCATTGGTTTCCACAGATAATAGTAATATACTTCAGAGGACTTATTGTAAGGATTAAGTACAATATATAATCCACAGAGGGCAATTGAGACAGACTAAGTCTCCATAAATGTTAGCTACCATTTTCATTTTTATAGCTGCTATTTTCTATTTTCCCATATAGCTTATTTAAATAAGAATAATCACATTTCCTCATCTATTTGCATCTGCTATTTTGATTGCCTTGAATACATTGAGTCAGATAACTGATCAAATCAAATATATTGATTTCTAATCAATATATAAGTATGGCATGGTAGATTTTTAACACCTCCAGTGAATGAGTGGTAGCTGGTTGTTGCTGTCACCACCCCTCCTGAATTCTGCGAGGAACTCTGTCTTCAGGTTCATTGGGATTTCCAAGAGAAAGAACATATCTGGGAGTGAAAATTTCTTCCTTAGTTTCCCTAGAGACTTCATTGTTACCATCACCTTAACTCTCTCCCCAAGTTGAGGAATTTCACTGTAAACGTCTCTAGCATGTAAACTCCCAAAGCCTCCTAAAGCTTAGCCATGCAAAGGTCATCAGAAAACTGTCTGGTTGGTCTATAAACTCTGCTTTGTGCAGCCTAAGGGACTCAGGAGACTGCTCTCTGATTTTCATAACTGTTATAACTATAGTTGAAAATATGTTTTTCTTCCTTTTCTCAGTCAAACACTTTTTTGTAGGGGGAGGAAGGTGAGGTTATTGGTTATTTACACATGGAAAGCTTCAATGTTCAGTTGCTATTACTCATTTAAGATGTAGCAATCCAAAACACACTCTTCCTTTTGTGGGCTGTGATGAACGCCCTTATGTGCTTCACAGGATAAAGCAACTAGATTTCACTTTACCAGGCTGTTAGACCTCAGAAGGCACAAACCTGTTTTCTTTATCTCTTTTCCACATAGACTCTAGCAAAGTCGATTCTCAATCAAGGTTTCTGAAAGGCTAGAGGAAACCAATGCATTATGTTTTCTTTATTTTCTTGTCTTTGCATTCCATTTGAATTCTGGGTAAGACAGTAAATTTGCCTAATGTCCTTGCATGGATCAACTTAGAAAAAAATTTCAAGGACTCTCTCTCCATTATTTAGTGTGATAATGCCAAAGGCATTGATTTCCTTTAATCAAAGACTTTCTTTGTGGTTATTAAGATTATTTCATTTAAAGGCAAAAAGGACATGTTCTGAAAGGACATAAGCAGATATAGCACGTTTCATATGGTTGCACTTTAACCACACAATTAGATTGCTCTGATGGGAGGCAGTCAGTGTGATTCAGAGGTAACTCAGAACTGAGGCTAGTTCTAGAGGTGCCGTTCCTTAGTTGCACAACTTTAGACAACTCCCTTAATCTCTTATAACGTCAATGTTCTCATCTGGGAAATAAAGAGCTGCATCCAATGAAACCTGAAGCTGCCTGTGGGCTCTATAATTCTACAAATCTAACAAACTATAGCCAAAAAGAGAAAATTAACTGGGGGGCGGGGAGGAGGTTGAATTTGATGAAATATCTAGCACATATTAAAGGAAAAGATGAGGTCAGGAACTTGAATAATTTATCATTAAATAATTGTATTTATCATAATAAACATTGAACATTTTCTACTATATTCCCGGCATTTGGCTAAATGCTGTGTTTGGTGTGTGTGTGTATGTGTGTGTGTGTCCGCACACATTGTGTATGGTAGGAATCCTAACCTTAAGGGGCTTAGAGTCTAGTGAGGGACATTGGGTGTGTGCATTGTAACCCTCATCTAGATACTGACAAGGGCTCTCCATTTTTAGAAAATTAACCAGGCAATTGAGCCATAATTCATTTTATCTTTTAAGACAGCACTTGATATTCTGTGATAAATGGCTCAATCGAAAGTTACTGCAGAGTGAAAATAATTTTACTACATATCAGAGCATCACAGTTTGTAGACAAAAGGCTTGCCAAGTCCACAAGAACGTGTGGGTGTACTTGTTTAAAAAATATGTGATTAGGCTGGAAAACCCTTCTCCCTGGATCTGCTTTTCCTGAAGACAAATAAACCAATCCCAATGCCTGACTGAAAATAACAACTTATAAAACAGATGGTACAGCTGAACAGACAGATTAGAGATAGATGTTAATCAATTCACATTAGTATACTTTTATAAAAAAGCAGCAAGGAAGTAGTTGCTTGGAGTTTGGACTGCTGTGTTGTGTTAGGGGCTTTTTTAGCTTTGATTAATGATGCTACCAGGGAACATATTCTGGTCCCACATAGCATATTAGAAATCTATATCCTCACACAGGCTCCTCCCATTCCTGTTGTAAACTGTTCACAGTGTCCTCAATTCCGAGGCAGCCAAGCACTTAAATAGATTTTCTCAGTTCAGGTTTTGATTTTTCTTAAACGTTCAGTAATAGACAAAAAGAAGCTTATGAATACAACTGTTCTTGATTCAGTACAGCAACAGTAAGCTAATTTGTCACAGAAACAAGCAGAAAATGCTTTTTGAAAATATGCGGGTATTTATTGTGCAGATCACATACTGAGGCTGAGGATTGCTTTAGGGACATGTGGAATATGGAAGGCTTCTTTCAGGAAGACAGCAACATGATTAGATTGATGTTTTAGACAGGCAATCTAGGATGAAAAAGAAGAATGGGAAAATGATTTAAAAATGTTAGCTTCAATGATCCAAGTGAATGACCATTAAGATTTGGGTTAGGGTAATGAAGGTGGGAATCAAATAGTCATCAGGATTTGGGGACTGGTTGAATATGCAGAGTGAAAGATGAGCTACTCCCCAGTGCTAATCTGGGTGCTGGGAGAAGGGTGGTATTGGTGACTAAACCTGGGAAAATTAAAGAAGAAACCATTTGTGAACCAATTATGCTTAGAGCAGAAAGGAATGAGATAAGTTTATTTTCCTGTCTTTTTATTTTGAAACATTTCAAAACTACAGAAAGGTTGCAAGAATAGTAAATAAATACCCATATGATACCCTTCACTAAGTTCACCAATTGTTGACATTTTGCCAAGTGTTTGTATTCTCTCTGTCTCTCTCACCCCCTCCCTCCATCCCTCAGACACTTCATTCTTAAATATTTTGGCATATGTCTCCTAATAACCAGTCCACCCTCCTACATATCCAAAATATAATTATCACTCTCAGAAAATTTTAAATTATTATAATATTATTACCTAATATACAATCTATATATATTTTCCCAATATTCCCAGTAATGTCCTTTGCTTTGTAGTTTTTGTTTTGCTGGAAGGATATCCATGCTGGGAATCTGGTCTGGAGCTACACTGTTGCAAATGTAAATTTGAAAATCACTCACTAGCATGGGTGTGATATTACTAAACCAATAACACAGGTGCGATTATTCTGGAAAGAGATTTTAAGAAGAAAAGTCAATCAAGGACAGAACTTTAAAGTACATTTATATTAACTCCTTTTATTTTCAGAATTATTATGTAGTCAGTACTGTCTATATTTTAATCAAGAAAAAATATTTTAATTATTTTAAGTCTATTTTAGGACTATTTTAAGACTATTTTGATTATTTAAGACTAGTTTAAGGCAAATTATGGAGACATTAAAAAGAACTAGGACTTGTTTTTCCAACTTTTTAAGCATGTGGTCTTTCTACTATAACACAATGACAGCCGGTGAGTGCATAGTGTCTTAGTTCTGGAAAACACTTGTGTGCTGCATTGGATTTTCCAAAGATGGTTTAAACAATAATTCCCACCACATATGTTCTTCTGTGATGCGATTTGCCACTCCTCGCTCCATCAGAAGGTGGAATGTACATATTATTCAGTCAGGTCATGTCACAGAGACATGAACGTCTTGCTTTCTTTTTTACTGGAGATACATAATACAATCAACAAGATATGATAAATACCTACTTATTTACATTGCTACATTAGTCTAAGACAGATTTAAGGCAGCTAGAGATATTTTATAGCATTTCTGCTTAAAGACCTCAGAATGTACACTTAGATCACTGAGCCTATTTTCCTATTCAAGGATATGGCTTTCTTTCCAAATCATTTTTTTATTATACCAGTTGCTCCCTTTCCTAAATCTTTTCTCTCAAGAGTAATTATACTTGTCATCTTAGAGACAAAGATGGTCTCGTGGGTTGATTCAGAGGTTCATATCAAACCATATATATTATAACATTTCCAGGTCCCCTAACCAGAGGCTTAATCAAAGGATGATGAATAAATTTTCAAAGCAGAAAGTAAGTTATAAGACAATTTTTTTTTGTCTCAGAGTCTCTGAGAAGTAGTGGATAGATCTGGGAGAGAGGTTTGAGTGGCAGGGAGAAGGGTGAAAGTAGCTCTTCTCTGTAATTCACTTATTCTTAGCATCAGGATTCGTGATTTATTGTATATTTGATTTCAAGCACTGTGCTCTGAACTAGAATGCCTAGTGTCAATCTATAACCTCTGATGTAATCTCCTTTAATTTTAATTCTTGTTAATTTATGACCATTGATATTTAAAAATCCTGGTAAAACAAACAATTCAGAAAAGAGTGTCAATAATGAGATTCTACTAGATTATGAGCCAAACTAGCCCATTATTTTCATTTTTCTCTTTTGAAAAAATTGTTATCTACAGCTAATGAGAAATTTAAAAATTCCCAAAGGCAATGTAACAAAATAAATACCAGTTTCTTATCTCTGGTCCTTTAGTTTCTTCTACAAAGCCAATTGGTTTTGGGGCTCTCGTGTATACATATTCAGTGATATTCTAATCTCTCTAAGAATCATGTATATAAATCTTTATACCTTATACATCCTTTTCTGCCCACTTAGTAGTATATGATTCTTACTTTGTGCAGTATGTCTTTTACATTTACTTTTTAATAAAAAAGTTGGTCCATCTCTCTCCCTCATACATATATTTCCTGTAACAGTTGTGTAGTATTCCTTTATACACCTGCAGCACAATTCAACTAGCTTTCTATTGATGGACACTTTGGAGTTTATACCAGCTAGTGAACAATGCTGTTTAACATATTGACTGCCACACTAGAAAAAAATTTTTTCCCTGGGGCTATGGTTTTTTATTACGAAAACAGAATAAAAACTTTTTTTTTTATTTATTTTTTTTTATTTCAGCATATTATGGGGGTACAGATGTTTAGGTTACGTGTGTTGCCCTTGGTCCCCCCCGCCCCAAGTCCGTGTTTCAAATATGTCCATCCTTCGGGTAGTGCGCATTGCACTCCTTGTGTATACAAATACCCCTCCCCTCCTCCCCCCTCCTCCCGCTGCCCTCCCCCTTCCCCAACATCCAATAGATGTTGTTCTGATATGTGCATTTATGTGTTGATTAGTTAATACCAATTTGATGGTGAGTACAAATGAATCCCGTTCTGCTGCTCTTGTGGTGCCCCACTTTGGATAATGGGCTTAAGTTTAATCCAGGAAAGTGTAAGAGGTGCTAGATCACTGTCATTTCTTATGATTGAGTAATAGTCCATTGTAAACATACACCAAATTTTGATAATCCACTCATGGATTGACGGGCACTTGGGTTGTTTCCACATTCTTGCAATAGTGAATTGTGCTGCCATAAACATTCGGGTGCAGATGTCCTTATCGTAGAAAAAAACAGAATAAAAACTTTGAAAGCAAAACATTCCTTTCTAATTTAATGAAAAATTTGTTATTTTTCATTGTTTTCTGTGCATGAGTTATATGAAATTCACGTGGTGCTAAAATCAATTTTTACACTTCACACCAATTGAGTTGTGTGTGACTCACAACATACTGAATTTGTTTCAGAGAATTGAGTCTTCATATGTTTCATGAGGCTCTGGGCTCAAAACTAGCATGAGTTAAATACAACTCACATGGCAGTTAATGTGTTAAACTTGTGCACATGTGATGGAACTTCAAAAGGTGGGGATACCAGGTCATAAAATCTAACTCTGGGTTTGATTCTTTATATTCCACGTGGTCGTGAGTCTATTTTGCTGTGTTTCTGTGCTTCTACCTATGTCTTTTCCCATTTGTTTCAGTTTTTTTTCTGTCTACACAAGTACATTTCTAGTCACTAATCCCTTTCCCTTCCTTGAATCTCACTGTTATATGAATGTATTTCAGAGTTTAGGTGTGGATTAGGAGAAAGTATGGTAAGCGAAACTGGGACTCAGTTCTGGCTTTGCTATTAACCAGATCTCAGACTTTTCTCTTCACATTTAAAGGCATCAATTTTCCCATTTGTTGACTTACATACTATTTAAAGTCCCCTTTTCTAGTATTTTGTGCATTCATTCTTTTATTGATTTATCTGTTTATTGAGTCATCATCTAATAAATTTTATGAGAACCTACTATTTATTAGGTCTTGTGAGAAGCACTATTAAGAGTCAGGGGGATCGTAAAGAGAAATGACATGTTCCTTGGTTTTGACTCACTCTAATGGAGAGCACAGATAGAAACAAACAACTACATTGCATATAAATACATTTATTAAATAGAGTTTTAAGCTCCTATTTCCTAATTTAAAAAGTGGAGCAGTGAAATATTTATATACCTCTTTTTAAAACTTTTTTAAAAAAATCATAATTGAAATAATATTTCCTGAGGATCACTTGCCGGCAAGAGAAACTAACAAACAAAATAATTTGTGATTATATTATTTCAAAAGGAAAAGTGTTCGGGGTTTGTGTAGCAGACAGTTTAACATTTTAACTGGCTCTTTTCAGTTTTTATTCGAATATAGTAATTCATATGCTTGGTCATTTTGGGAAGCAGATGATGCCAGGCCCAGATTGAGTCATAGCCGTGAAGGAGAGACTTCCTCTGTCACTGATGAAACCCAGGGTCAGAAAATAAAATCTGGAGCTCACTTAGGCTCCTAACTACATAGGGGCAGGAACAAGATGCCAGAATCGTAAAGAGAAAAGCACCACCTTCATGGGAATAGTAAAATGTAATGCCTCCCTGGAGTCCTGCTTCATTTCAAAATAATACAGAGAAGCTGTTCAGAGCCATTTGCTTGCTTCTCTTCCATCAACTCTATGCTATTAACCTATATCAAATTCTTTAAAATATATTTTTAAAATGGTAAATAGCTATTTGGAAAATTAACATTTGTATTCCAAAAGTAATGTAACCCAATTTATAGATAGGTTTTGATCATGACAGTGTGAGTGGGAGACATTTAATAGCCCGTTGGCTGAAATGTCATTGATATTTCATCTCGCATTGTTTTGTTGTTGTTTAGTTTTATTTTTCTCCTAAGAAAAAGAAAGTACTAATAAAATGACCTGTGAGTTTCAAGGCTGTATGTATTTTTCTAGACAAGACGATTAATCATATTAAAGGTGGAATTGCATCAATCCACGTATACAGTTGCAAGAATAGAAATAAAAATTGGCCATTTATATTCTTCAATATTTAAATTACAACATTTAATACATAGAGCTAAGGCTTATGTACATATACAAACTTTCTGAGCCTTAGTTTTCTCAACTGTAAAGTAAAAATAACAGTAATACAAATACATATCTGATAGCATTGTTATGAGAAATAAAACATTAGGTTTTAATACTTAGCATCATGCCTGGCACACGGTTAGTGTTCAATTCTTATTCGATATTATTAGGTGATCTTTAGAGTCTACTAAACCTGAAGAATATAATTGGTTCCAGAGTAGAGAAAGAGGACTATGACTAATAAATACATATAATTTTTAAAAATTTGCATTAAAGTACAGGTGCATTACTTTGTTGAGACTGGATGAAGGGATTACTTCTGTGGCTAACTTCTGAAGAACTGATGCTCTATTTTCTATCCTCAAAGGAGCACTGGGGTGGGAGTTCTGAGCATAGTGGGGAATTTCTATACTTTCTCTTTAACAAAATTACATATATTTGATCAAACTTGGAGAAACTTCTTTTGGATATACTATATTTCATAGGTACCTTTTAAATGTCAATTTTTGACATGATTCCAAAGAAGTCAAGCCTCAATGACATGGATCCATTTTGACAAATAGCTCCAGCTCTTTCTCATCTTAGCAAATGACAGGGTGGAGGTGTGTATTAGAAACTGACAGATTGAAAAGGGCAACCTTGCTCAGGAGCTTCCTTAAGCTTAGCAACAAAAACCTGAACACAAAATATCTTCTGGCGGTGGCTCCCATCTCTTCTTCATGTTTATTAATTCAACTCACCTTTGCCTGAATTCTGAACTTTGCCAGTGGTGTTCTTTTTTCTCTCTCGCTAGTCCCAGTCTTCTCCTCTCTTTCTTGTTTTTTCTACCTTTCTCCCTCCTGCAGTGAAAAGAACAGTATGGAACATCCCTCCAGAGACCCTCCACCTCAAGCGGCCATATGGGTTTAATGTATAATGCATGAGAAGCAGCATGAGCTGCAGATAATTCAAAAGAGAAGCCTCTGAGGCTGGGCTCAGGAGGCATTCTTTAATAATAATTAGAAAATCAAACAGCATCTTACTGTTGTTACAGTCATTTCATTGAAATGTAATAACTCTGGCTTACCTAGTGCCAAAGAGTAATATACTGTTATAATGCAACTTTCTCAACACAATTATTGTGCAAATGCACTTACCCGTAAGTAATGGGTTTATTGTCCTTAGAATTTCCTACTTAATTTTGAATGGAAATCTATGAACACCTCTTTAACTTGAGCTGTATCACTAAGGTCTCAGAAACAAAATAATGTGAAGTTTAATTTGGATGTTAATTTTTTAGTATCTCATATTAAGGAACTCTTGGGAGAGGCAGAACAGGCAAGAGTTTGCCTGATCTTTTTGGCTAGTGACATCAACTTTTGAGAGACGTCATTTCCTTTTTCTTGTGGGCCAGGAATAAGATTTAAAATTAAGGCTGTGGACTTATTACTTTGCCACCATACACAAAATGTTTACATTTAATCAGGGTATTAAAAAAAGCCTAAAAAGTATTGGAATGTAGACATATTTATTGAGTAGTTAATATGTGTAAAGAGCTCTTGGTAAGTTTCAAACAAACACAAAAGCAAAGCTGTTCCTCAAATGAATAAGTGTGCATGACTTCACTTTTTATGTCTGCAAGGACAGTTCTGCAATTCTTTGGGAAACTTCCAGGAAATGCATTATTTATTTGAAGAAATTGGTCTAGAAGTTTGATAAGGTGAGCAAATGTAAGCAATGCATAATAATAAAGTGGATAATTCATCTTATTTGCATAGAAGCCTCAGTTAATGCTCTTTGGGTATTTTATATATGAAGATATATGCAGAATTACTTTATAAGGTTCTGGGGCAGTGGGATTTGATCCAATTATAGGAATATTCTATAAAGGAAAGAAGACAGCATTAAAAAAATCATAGTTTCTTTAAGCTGGAAAGAAATTTATATGACACATAATTACAGAATCATTAAACTTAATCTTGTGTAGGGCTTAGATAGTAGATAGTCTGATCCTCTTTATTTTGCGCGTGAGAGAACCGAGTACCAAGTTATCAACTACACATTTATTATATGGGCTCCATCAGGTGGACATTCAACCTTTGCTTAAACATTTCCAACGACAGAGAACTCACTTTTCTTGTGGCTACCATCTCTATATTGAATATCTTACATTGTTATGCAAATTTCCATTTACAAATTTTCCTTTTACAGAATTTGCCTTTCATCATTCTTTGTTCAGCTTGTCAGAAGCAAATCATAAACAATATATTATTTTATCTGAAATGTCGTAAGTGGATCTCTCTAGCATTTGATTTTTGCTAGCACAATGATATTTTGATGTTGTAGCACAAATTAATGGTAAGAAATAAATCGTTCATCGATGCTATTGGGGAAACTGGCTCTCTATGTAGATAGAGTACCTTATAATGTACACCTAATTAAATATCTACATGGGAGAAATGATTGTAAAAAGTAATAGAAGAAAATGCAGGAGAATATTTTTGTGATTTAGAAGCAGGGAAGGCTTTTTTAAGCAAAACTTTTAAACTGTAAAGCATAAGAGAAAAACTGGTCTTCTTAAATCAGAATTAAGGATCTGTTCATCGAAGGACTTCGTAGACAAAGATAATGCACAGATAACTGATAAGGGGTTACTATCTAGAATATAAGCATAATTCTTGCTAATTAACAAGAAGTAGACACAAACCTCAATAAAAATGGCATAAGATATGAAAGGCAGCTTACAAAGAGGAGTCTCAAGAAGTTAACAAGCAAAGAGAGGCTCAAATTCATTTGTAATGCTGAAAGTGGGAATCAAGAATGATAGCTGTCATTTTATACCTGTACTCCTGGAAATAAGTAGAAAGCTAAGCTATTGGCAAGGTTGTGGAGACACAGGAAACCACATTTACTGCTGGTGGGAGATAAAACTGATGCAGCCTTTCAGAAGAGCAATATGAGCTGGCTTACTCAAAATAAATTTTCTCATACTTTATGTCTGAACTATTCCTTTCCTCAGTATATATCCCAAGGAAAGTTTCACAAGATCCATTAAGGGACATGTACAAGAATGTTCATTGCTGCATTATTTGTGGTAGTAGGAGTTGAACCAACCATCACTGGCAGAGCAGATGTAGAATGCAGTGGGTGGGTATTATATACTACATAGTATTGGTTAGAGACAGTGAAGTATGTTTATATAGTAAATATAGATGGATCTTAAAAACATAATGCTTAGTGAAATAAATAAGATTCTGAGTAGCACACAAGACTACCTAAATAAATTCATACATTTGAATTCATTATTTGAATTCATTCAAAACAAAAACATAACATTTTTATAATAAGACATATAAACAAAAAGAAACACATTGAATAGAATGGAGTGGCTGCCTGGAGAGGGAGTAGTGAATAGCAGGCAGGTAAGGAAATAAAAGCACCCAAATAAATAAAGAAAAGGGCCTATTTTATTGCCCAACGTTAACAACAAACCATGAACTATGGAGCCTGATTAACTCAACCCTCTGCACCTGAGGGTCAAGGGAAACTGCTGTTTCATAACAATGACCTTGAAAGAGCCTGAAGAGTCTTTTGAATTATGCAAGAAATTATAAATGTGTTTAGTATCGGCAATGTTTTATCATACTCTAAATATTTGACATTAGAAAACTGCATGTGAAAATAGGGAACTTACTTGAAAATTTATTGTTCAAAAATGTTTTGGCTAATCAAATATTCTGATTAACTCTGAAGTTTTCCTTAAACAGGTATATTTAGGAAGAACAAAACTACAAAGCTTGTCAATAAAATGTTGAACATTTATTCCTGCCTCCTTCCTACTGTATGTTTCAAACTGTTTTGCATTCCTAGCCTTATTTGGGAACTGGTCAGTTTTCAATTGTTACACCCTTATTTCTGCTTCTCATTTTCTATCCTATTATGGTGTATGTAGCAGACCAGAAGCTTGTCTTTTGAAAAATATCTTTGTCATTATTATTATTATGATTATTTATCCATTGAGGAATGAACCATTTCTAGATTATTTCCTAATCAGGAGCAGAAATGAATGCTAGTCGGCAATTGACAGCATGAATGTAGTGTGGGCTTCCTGGGCAAGAGACATAGGAAAGTCACACAGGATCTCATGCTCAGAAGGGACCTGGGCTTGTTTTCACGTTCTGCAGTCAGCATCCTGAAATTCTTAATGATTTTTTAATAAAGGGTCCAAATTAATATTATGCACTGGATTCTTGTTCTCAAATTATGTAGCTAGTCCTGCATAAATAGATCCAGAATCCAGTTTACTTTACAATACTTTATTGAACGTCTCTTATGTACTAAGCTCTGGCTACTCAAGGTAAATGGGAATTGCTTCTCTCTTTAGGAGCTCATTATAACAAGTGGGACACCTGTATCAACTAGGAATTGCTTCTCTCTTTAGGAGCTCATTATAACAAGTGGGACCACATGTGTCAACAACTATTTTATAGGGCAATATATATTCACAATTGTGAAGCCCTGCTTCAGATGAACTTATTTTTGTTTGCTTGTTTGGAAGGTGTGGGGATTTGCAAATGAACAAAGGAGTTAGAAATATTTGTTTCACACAGCAGTATAGAATCAAATGGATATAAGCATTACTTCATTTAAAACACAGTAGAAGTAAATTATTCCTATCCAGAAATGCTCTGCAATTTCATTCAAAAGTAACACCTGATGTTATTTCAAGCCGAATTTCTGAAATGTCAAGCTACTTGGCTTTTGCTTTTTAACTAAATGGTGATTTGGATAGCAAAGAAAAACTGGGCCCAATTTCGCTGACTTTGTTCATTCATGTCCTCAGTCAATTTGTTTCATTTTTATTACATTTTCAATTTGTAATTTCTAATTTTCCTCTTCTGTGCTCTCATAAATTAACTTTTTAGGCTTTTCTTTGTTTTCAAAATCTAGTTTCTAAAGTTTTGATCATCAAGAGCTTAAAGATTTCTTTTCTAGGTCTTCTAGTGAATTTGCAACATTTTTACTGTCTTATTTCTGTCATTTAATATTCACTTGAAACTACGCATTCTGGCTAAAGAACTAGAATTTGTTCAGGGATAAAGAAAGCCACAGCTTTTCTTTAATTTTATTTCACTGTTAAGTTTTACCAGCATTTGAAAACCTCTCCAAGACGAGGTGTATTGCATACATAGTCCAGTTAGAATATAAAAATCATTCAAAACCACATATTTCTTCTTGACACAGAAACAGAAAAAGTATAATTTAATTTTGCTTTTGGAAGCAATGAATGAAAAGAGGTTTGGAGTCTGTTCTTAGGTTTACTCTCCTTGGGTTATTTTGGTACAAAACAGTTGACATAGTACTACCCCATTTTTTTAACATTTATTGTTTTTCTGATTGGTACCATGATGTTAGCTAGACTAATTTCCTTTAATTTTTTTAAAAATTAATTTCATTGAGGTATACTTTCCTAACAATGAACATTTCTGTTGATCTTTTTTTCTGAAGGTCCAAATTTCCCTTTGGCATTATTTCCTTAACTTTGTCATTTCTGATAGTGTAATTCTGGTGAAGATATATTTTCTTAGTTTTTTTGTTCTGAAATGTCTTTATCGTGCCTTCATTTTAAAAGGATAGTTTCACTTGATGTATTATAGAATTCTTGGTTGGCAGTTTTGTTCTTTCAGTGCTTTAAAGATGTTGTTCCCTGTCTTCTAGCCTTCATACTTTCTGATGCGAAAGCTTATGGTCATTCAAATCTTTCTTCCCCATATAGAATGTTGTTTCTAGTTCTCTTCTGCTTTTGAAATTTCCCCTCATGTTTAGTTATCAACAATTTGTTTTTTTCTTTTTTTTTTTTTTGAGACAGAGTCTCACTGTTTTGCCTAGGCTAGAGTGCTGTGGCGTCAGCCTAGCTCACAGCAACCTCAAACTCCTGGGTTCAAGAGATCCTCCTGCCTCAGACTCCCATGTAGCTGGGACTACAGGCACGCACCACCGTGCCTGGCTAATTTTTCTATTTTCAGTTGTTTGGCTAATTTCTTTCTATTTATAGTAGAAATGGAGTCTCGCTCTTGCTCAGTCTGGTCTCGAACTTCTGAGCTCAAGCAATCCTCCCACCTTGGCCTCCCAGACTGCTAGGATTACAGGTGTGAGCCACCGCGCCTGTTCAGTTATCAACAATTTGAATTTGATGTGTCTGGGCATAGTATTTTTCATATTTATGCTGTTTGGGGATTTGAACTTCTTGGATTTATAAATTTGTATCTTTACCTAAATTTGATAAAAGTTTAGATTTTATTTTTTTGAATATATATATATATATTTACTCATATTTTATCTCTCATCTCCTTCTGTGACTTCACTTATCATTTTGATATTGTCCCATAGAATCTTGAGGCTCTGTCTTTAAATAATTTTTTTCTCTCTATCAAACTGGATAATTTTTTGGATTTATTATCATGTATACAGATTTTTATCTCTGTCGTCTCCATTCCACTTTAAAACTCTTTCAGTGAATTTTAGAATTTCATTTATTGTATTTTTTTGAGTTCTAAAATTGTCATTTGCTTTTCTTATGTTTCTTATGCTCTACTATTTTCCACCTATTATTTCATTATATGAATATTTTTCTATACATCATAATTATAATAGTTAAGCATAACTATAATAGTTACTTTAAATATTTGTGTAATAATTCTAACATATGGGTTTTTTCAGGGTTGGACTCTGTTGAGTCTTTCTTTGAGACATGATCACATTTTTCTGGTTCTCTACATGTTGAGTAATTTTGGATCATATCTTGGACATTGTAAATATTACACTGCTGTGACTCTGCAATCAGTATAAAGAGCGTTCTAGAGAGTGTTGACATTTAGTAATCAGAGTATGCCTGTGAAGAATTACCAGAAAAGATTAGAGGGAACTGTGCCTGATGCCCATGCAAGGCTTGGAATAGTGTTTTTCCTATCAGTCAGAGTGAAAAGCCTCATAATTCATGGACAATGAAGAAAGTACCTAAAAGCATCTTGCCTCATTAATGGGAAATAATTAGCCCTAGACTGAAAATTGTTATGGTCTCATTTATCAAATCTTAAAGACAAAATGTATAAAGATCAAACTGTTTCCAGGTTACTTAACTGTGTCCTAAGGCAAAATATTTATAGGAATACAACATATCTAGTTTGAGAAGGTAAAATTATAATGTCTGGCATCTAACTAAATATTATCAGGCATACAAAGAAGCAGAAAAATATGACTCACAATTAGGAGAAAAACCAAACAATTAAAATCATCCTGGAATTGACACAGATGTTAGAATTAACTGAAAAAAACATTTAAAATGGTTTTTATAACTGTATACTATATGTTCAAAAATTGAAGTAGAGACATGGAATATATGAAAAAGATTGAAATAAAACTTCTAGAAATGAGAAGCACAATGCCTGAGATAAAAAAAAAATGGATGGAAACCTAAAAAAAAAAGAAATCAAGAAAACAATATTATTTACAATAGCTACCAAAAAACAAAAAGAACCTTAGGAATAAATGTAACCAAGAAGGTGAAAGACCTGTACACTGAAAACTAGAAAACATTGTTGAAAGAAATTGAAGAAGACACAAATAAGTAGAAAGAAATTCTGTATTCACAGATTGGAAGAATTAATATTGTTAAATGTCCATACTACCCAAAGTGATCTACAGATTCAATACAATCTCTATCAAAATACCAATGACATTCTTCACAGAAATTTAAAAAAATCCTAAAATTTGTATGAAATCACAAAGGACCCCAAATAGCCAGAGCAATTCTGAACAGAAAGAACAAAGCTAGGTGCATAATAGTAGCTGACTTTAACATATACTACAAAGATGTAGTTATCAAAATTGCATGCTAGTGGCATAAAAACATATTTATAGTCCATTGTAATAGAATAGAGAGCCCAGAAATAAATATGCACACTTAATTGATTTTCAATAAAGGTGCCAAGAGCACACAATGGGGATAGGATAGTGTCTTCAATAAATGGTGTTGGGAAAACTGGATATCGACATAAAGAAGAATAAAATTAGATCCTTATCTCACATCATATACAAAAATCAATACAAAATTAAAGACCTGAAGCTGTAAAACTACTAGAAGAAAATATAGAAAAAAATCTCCATGACATTGATCTGGGCAATGATATTTTGACTCTAAGGATAGGCCACAATAGAAAAAAATAGACAAATGAGATTACATCAAACTAAAAGCTTCTGTACAGCAAAGAAAACAATCAACAGAATGAAAAAGACAACCTACAGAATGAGTGCAAACCATGTATGGTTTGCAAACCATACATGTGGTAAGGAGTTGATATCCAAAATATCTAAGAAACTTAATAACAAAACAAATAACTTGATCAAAAACTAGGAAAAGGACGTGAATAGGCATTTCTTAAAAGAAGACATACAAATGGCCAATAAATATATAAAAATGCTTAATATCACTAATCATCAGAGAAGTGCAAATTAAAACCACAATGTGATATTATCTCACACTTGTTAGAATGTCTATTATCAAAAAGATGAAAGATAACCAGCATTTGAGAGGATGTTAAGAAAGGGAACCCTTTCATGCTGTTGGTGGGAATGTAAATTAGCAGAGCCACTAAGGAAAACAATATGGAGATTCCTCAAAAAATTAAAAATAAAACTACCATATGATTCAGCAATCCCACTACTGAGTATATATCTAAAGGAAATGAAATCAGTACATTGAAGAAATATGTGAACTCCCATGTTCATTGCAGCATTATTCACATAGCCAAGATACATCATCAACCTAAGTGAATAAAAGATGAATGTATAAAGAAAATGTGACATGTATACACAATGGAATACTATCATGTCCTAAAAAACAAGAAAATTCTGTCACTTGTGACAATATGGATGAACCTTATGTCATGGATGAAGGACATTATGTTACGTGAAATAAACCAGATGCAAAAAGACAAATACAACATGATTTCATTACATGTGGATTTTAAAAATTTGAAATCATAAAAGTAGGAAGTAAAGTGGTGATTACTAGGAAATAGGAGTTGGAAGTGGGGATGGGGAAGATGTTAGTGAAAGCATAGAAAATTTCAGTTAGGGGGAGTAATTTAAGAGATTTATTGTAGAATATGGTGACTATAGTTAATAACAGTGTATTGTATTCTTAAAAGTCACTAAGAGAGTAAATTTTAAGTGCTCTTATCACAAAAAAATAAGTATGTGAGTTAATACATATGTTAATGAGCTCAATTTAACCATTCTACAATGTATACATATTTCAAAACATTATGTTATACATAACAAATATATACAATTTTTTATTCATTAACCTAATAAACAAATAAATTAGGAAAACAATATGGAACAGAAGATTAGATATTACAGAAGAAAAGATTAGTGAATTTGAGGACATAACAATAGAAACTACCCAAAATGAAACACAGAGGAAAACGGATATGTCTGGGAGCTCTAAGCTTCTGTGTCCTCTCAGGTATTCTACCCTATAAACTCTATCCTCCTATGTCTCCCCAGGTTTTCAGCTCCACCTCCTCATATCAGGGAGTCCTCCAGGCCCCACCCTATTTACCCTTCTTGTGCCAAGGCCTAGAAACTCTCCTTAAGCAGAAATCTGGGGCAATGATGGTGAATGCTTTGTTTATTTCCCATCTCTCAAAGATCACTGCTCTCTACTGCCTGATATTGCATGTCTTGGCAATCATTGTTGCGTACCATTTGTGTAGTTTTCTGATTGTTTCAGGAGACAGGTTAAATCTGGTCCCTGTTATCACATCTTGGCCAGAATTGGAAGTAAACTCTGTGGCATTTTAAATTTCTTTTTGCTGTTCAAATGTTTGTGAGTTCAGTGAGTCAAGCACAGTATTTCCTAAGTATTAATACTACAATAGTGATGTTAACACTTTGATACATAGCACATTCTCAAATATCAGAATTTTGGTTAAGTAGAACCTGGTTAGGCAACAGGAACCAGGCCCCTTTTTCTTTTGATGGAAACTGCAAGTCACCATGCTACAGTTTTCTGTTTTGTAAAGAATCACTTGAGTAGCCCCTTGTAATTTTATCCATATTATGGCAAATAAACTGAGAGCCTTTTTCGACTTAACTTCCGGATACAACTGATACCTTTACGGAACAATTGTGGGATTGTACGTGTACACCAAATTGTTGTAACCCTGGGATTCCCAGGGATATGACTGTGGCCTAGGAAGACATCTACAACAGTAAAGGCAGTGTTACAGTTGTATGCAAGGACATGCGTGTGAGACTGGGTTTTGAAAAGCGAAATCATGTGTCAGGGACAGAAAAAATGGTAACGAATATTAGGACACACCAGTGACTGGATCTTATTCTCTGGTTCACTCTCTCCAGAATTTATAAGCAGGGATGACAATTGAATTAGTATTCTCTCAAATGAGAGAGAAGTTATTTTCTATTATTTTAAAAGATGTTTTCATTACTTTTAAAAAATGAAAGATGGGCGAAAACTCTAGTGAAGTATGTAATACTGTGTACATATTATCATATATTTTGTGCAGTTTTGTAGATGTATTAACAAAATGAACTTAGGCCTAAAAAAAAATGGATTTCCTTGAGAAAAATTTGATATATTCTATTGTAATAATCTTCTTCAGATTTATGCTAAGTGGACTGCTTCAGGTTGCAAAGACAGAAACCTATTTATGCTGTCCAAAATATTTAATATTTAAATATATTATATATGGAGAGCCAAAGAAGCAAAGAGAGGACTTTAAAAGGTAGTCTCCAGCAAAAGAGTAGCTCTCACTTCTTGGGTAAGTTGATCCATACTCTATTGCTCTACTGATCCCTTTTTTTGTATTGTATCTAATTTAAACACTGTTGTCATCATCCTAGTACTGACCAGGGTTACTGCTCAGGCTGTTCTTGCTGTTGGCTTGCCAATGGACAGCTACTATTGACACAGGCACCAACTGTAGTCTATTCAGCTGAGATCATAGGTTGGGGTGTGGAATCTCAAGTTACAAAGCATGGTCACCTAAAAAAAGGAACTAAGCGTGACTGATTTCTTAGATGCAGGTTAGGGCCTGGCAGGTATTTAATCTGTATTAAATATGAAAGTACAGTTGCCTACCTTCATTGCTGGTTAAGTAAAAGAAGGAAAATTAATAAAACTTTTGAGGTTCATGTATATTTGAGGTTTAATATTTTATAAGGCAGCTTGATCTATGAGATCATCTATCTGTTTGAATCCTGACTCTGCAATTTATTATTAATAGCTTGTATGACCTTGGTCAAATTATTTTACCTCTTTGTTTATGAAACAAGTCTAATGCTATCTATCATAGAGAGCTGCTGTGAGAATTAAATAAGTTAATAGCTAAAGGCATTTAGAAGAATGCTTAGTTCATGGTTAGCATTTAATAAGTATTAGTTATTATTGTCATTGTTACATTATTATATCAGATAAGCTTGGGAAATGCATTTTAAATTTCCTTACAACCAACTCATAATTGGTGATTTTCCACAAGTTGCAAAGTTTATATAAATAAATCTCTATATTTAATGTATATATATATATTTCACACATAGATTTTAGTATTTATTTCTACATCTATACCTATATCTATTTATTTATTTATATTTTCTCTCCCAAGAATTGTTTTGAAGGTCTTTGAAAGAAAGAAGAGACTATGTTTTACAAATGTATTTGCAGTGTGCATAACTAACATAATGTTTAAAATGTAGTAGGAGCTGAATACATAGTTGTTGAATGAAATAGAGTTCATTTGAAAAGGATAAGAAAGAATGTTTTGAGTCATTTTCCCCTGCTATAGAGGCAGCTATGCTATGGTACATAGAGTATGAACTTGGAAACAGAAATTCTGTTTTGAGCCTTTTGTTTATTATCATCTTCATATTATTGAGCCCATTATTTAATTGTTCTGAGCTCCAGTTTTCTCATCTTTACAGTAGGAAATTAATACCCTATAGAATTTTAAAAAAGATTAAAAGTAATCAGTCTATGGGTATAGCACTACTTATACATTAGTTATTTTTATTGTTACCAGCTATTATCCCTTCTTTTGAATTCTTATTTTCTGGGAGATATAGGGAAATGTTCTGAGTTTCTAAATATTTGTTAAATTTCCAGGCCCAGGTAACCCCTCAGTCAGATTACTTTCTTCTCTTCTGTTGCCTGCTTGAGTCCAGGACCTGGGCTTAACCCCTCAAACACGAGTCAGTGCAGATGAGATCAGCCATTTCTAGATCTCACATTTCCACCCTTACTTCATTTTATATCTTCCTCTTTGAAAACAACACAAACCCCAAGGGATATGATCAATAATTCTGCCATCATTCCCTTATGTAGATCCTGCCTTATTTTTCCACAGTCATTGTTTGTCTAGCCTGGGGCAGACGAACTTCATTTCATTTCAATCTGGATACTGCATGTGAAATGAAAGATACATGAGTGACATCTGGCCTCATTACAGAGAGAACAAACTATGTCTAGCCAGTTACAAATGCCACACAAAAGAACAGGATCTTTCTCAGGCAATGCTTTCTTTTGTCATTCTGTAATGTGGTTTTTATTGCACAGTATTTTTCTCAGTTGTAATTCATTTGAGACTTTCCTACTATGAAAAGATCAACTGTCATGATACATTTTTTTTAAACACTGCAGTGTGAGGCAAAAACTCAGGAATGCTACACTTCAGCATTGAAACTTGGAACAAAGAAAATAAAAGAAACTATTATATTTTACTCTTCTTTTAGATTGTAAATTACTTCTTTGTTTCAGAACACAGTGCTTTTTCATGATTCACTTTGAAACTGATTCAGTTAATTGTTGGTACCCTGACATTACCCGATATATTTTCTATCCATGTATTTAAAAATATTGTCAACTTGCCTGCACAGTGATCTGGAAGCTTGCAGGGCAAATGGAAGAGTTGGCTGAGAATAGCTACTTAGGCAGTGGACATAATGAATTCCTAATAGCAGTGGTTTTGACTAAGAATGCCTTCTTTTTTTTTTTTTTATTTCAGCATATTATGAGGATACAGATGTTTAGGTTATGTATGTTGCCCTTGTTCCCCCCTGCCCCCCTAAGTCCGAGTTTCAAATATGTCCATCCTTCGGGTGGTGCTCATTGCACTCTTTGTGTATACATATACCCGTTCCCTCCTCCCTCCTGCCCCCTCCCCCTCCCCCCTGCCCAACATCCAATAGATGTTATTCTTATATGTGCACTTATGTGTTGATCAGTTAATACCAATTTGATGGTGAGTACATGTGGTGCTTGTCGTTCCATAAGAATGCCTTCTTGACTAACTTGAGAGACTGCTTGCAACTCCTATACTTATGTGCACACTGAATTGATGGCCACCAGAGGACCAAGAACTTTCCTGGAAGCTCAGGGGAAATGCTTTTCTGGATCTTTCTTTATTTTGGGAAATAACTCAATTTAGAGCTCTTCAGTATGGCTCATACTAATTAGAGTCGAGGAGTGGAATCTTATCCTAGATACAAGACAAGTGCATCAATGACTGTTATCCCCTGATTAATCTTTAGAAATTAAATTAATAATTTATTTGGCATTGTATAGACACAGCAATAAATTGTATGTTCCTATCTATCAGGGCCAGCATTAAGCAATGCTTTGCACTCTTAAGTTTTTAATAAATGAATTTTTTTAAAAAGATGATAAGTTCTAGATGACTTTTTAGACTTCATTTTGAGACAGTAAATCTGCTGTGAGGTTATATAAAATTTCAGTAAGTTTTCCCCGGATTTCATCAACAATTATCCCAAGGGTATGAGATTTACTCTCTGTGAGCTTAAATACTGAAATTGGATTTTTAAGTTGGAATATGGTCAATGAAGAAAGGGCTAATCATTCTTATTAATATTTTTTCAAGTGACAAGTTAAAGAAAACACTTTTTAAGAAATTATACCAAGATATCCTAAAGTTATTCATCTAAGATATTTTATAAACTTCATGGAAACATAACTCTTTCCTTTGATAAGGAGATCATAGAGAAAATGTCCTGTTTTTCCATATGGTTTTTGGGAAATCATTTTTTATATGTACATATATATATATTTTGCTTATAGCAGCTAATTTGAGAATTTTAATAGAAACCCAAATAAACTCAACTTTTCAATGGCCTGACCTGCCAAAAGGGGATTTAAGTGGATATTTCAGTGATTAATTTAAGTGTCATTTGGAGGAGGACATTTAACTTTAATTGCTTCTGGATTCAATCTAAACTACCTGATCAGGTTATATGACTTTCTGCCTTTTAGACCTCCTCACTTGCTATCTCTATTATTAAACACCCAAGTCAGAATGCCCTCCCAGCTCGTAATGGCAAGGCAAGGCGTCATCAGGGGTGCTATCTTCTGAACTGTATGTTCTTTTGCAAATGAAACCTTGAACTTTAAATACTGGCTTTATAAAAGGCATTTAGTGTTTTTTTTTTTTAATGTGCTTTAAGACAGTCTTAAAATTCTGAAGGATGGTAGAATTTGGATTCAGATAGGCGAGGATTTGTAGATCGGTTTACAATTATTTATTCTTTCAATGATTTCTAAAACTGGAGCTGAACACAGGCCAAATTCTAAAGTTGAAGCTGTGAACTAAATCAACATCTAGTACCTAGGGGATTGTCAATTAACTTGAGTCATGCACTCTTGGATAATTACAAAGTAAATAGATCACCTGGTACCCCCATATGCTCAGGGTCCCCTAGCTCAGAGTCGATGCCATTCTTTCTAATGAAGCTTGGGCTCTTTACCAATTAATTGTCTAGCAATCCTTTTAGGATACTGAAGACGTCCCTTGAAACCTTCTCATCTGAGGGACATAGCTATTTTATAAAGAGACCATGACACTCATATCACACTGACTCTCTAGTTATCGCAAGGAACATTGGGACGATGTCTATGGAAGCCTTTGCTAAATATAAAGCACCATAAAGATGCAAGGATCTATTGTTATAATTTGAAAGTGCTGTGGTTAATATTTAATTTCAGTCACTTATGGAAGCATGGAAGCCACCTGCCTGGTCAGGAGTCCATGAGCGATTATCTACTTGGATTTGTCCCAAAGCTAGGCTTGCAAGGCAGAAAGAGAGCGGGGAATTGCTCTCTGGTTGGAGAGTAGCAGTACAACTTCTCTCCAGTGCTACGTATGAATGTGCTGCCAAAAAGGACCCACACAGATGCACTGTGATCTTCATTTATTTACTGGTTGATGGATTTGTAAGTTAAATAATCCCTTCTTTTTAAAATAAACTTTTTTTTTATACTTTCCATTTCTCTGCCAAGATTCCCCAATCTGTCATTTTTTCCTATAAATCTCTTAACATATTTGTAACAGCTGTTTTAAAGTCCTTGTCTGCTAATACAAACAGCTGGGCCACTGGGGTGGCATCTATTGATGTTTCTTCTCTCTTGATTATGGGTCAGATTTTTTTGCTTCTTTACATTCTAATATTGTTTGACTGTGTATTGGACATAATGATTGATATGTTGTAGATAGAGACTCTGGATTTTGTTTCTTTTTCTAAAGATGTCCAGTTTTGTTATATTGGACAGTTAAATTGTTGACTAAACATCTTGATCTGTGGATGGATGGTTTTAGGTTGGTTTAGGGTAGGCTGCTTTTGGTTTTGTTCTTAGGCTTAGGATGTAGTCCTTAGTACTGGCCTTATTCCTAAGGTGTGTCCCTTCTGGGGTTTTAATGGAAAGGCTCAGGTCTTCTTCAAGCTCCTCCAACTTGATAGGACCCAAAAACCAAACTATGTATCCCCTGAACTGGGTGGCTGGTGAAATCTCTGCCTTCTAGCTATGCTTTCATCTGAGTTATGAGTCACCTTATACAAGAGCGGTTTATCAGTCAGCCAATAATTTGAAGGAAATTTTTATGCAGATTTTATTCTTCCCTTTCTATGAATTCCCCCTTTCCTGGATTTTCCTGAGAGTCCAACCTGTTTTTCCTTGGCCCATTAGGGCTACTGCTTTCTCTCTGAGCTCTACTTCACTGGACTCCAAGGCAAACTAGGATGTGCCCTCAGGGCAACAGAAATTAAATGTAGTGCTTATCTATTTTGTTTCCTTTCTTTCAAGTATTGTCTCCTAGCCTGTACATGTTTTCTTTTGTCTTTCCTTCAGTGCATTCAAACTGGTTTTCAAAAAATGTTTTGTTCTGAGTTTTTATTAATTATTAGTGGGAGAATTGGTCTGATATAACCTATTCTGCATTACCAGAAAAGAAATGTAAACATTTAAAATTAAAGTACATTATACATACATATGCACAAAGTGAACAGGTGATGCAAATGTCATCCACACAATGTGTTTTTTTTTAAAAAATTATATTAGCCAACATTCATTAAGTGCTTACTCTATGGTAGAGTGCTGGAGCTTTACATTTATTGAATTATGACTTAAAAAATTATAAAACATTTACAGTAGAAAGAAAATATAAAGCATCTATGTACCGATCAAGCAACTTCAATAATTAGTAACACATAGCTGACATCATTTCTCCTATACCTTCACCTCCACTTCTTGTATTCCATTGCATTATTTTTAAGCAAGTTCAAGACTGTGTATCATTCTATTCACAAATACTTCAATCTGAGTCTTTAAAAGATAAGGGATTCTGTTTCATTTATTTTTAATGTAAAATATTATCAGGCTTAAAAATAACAGTAATTCCTTAATGTCATCCATATTTAATGTTCAATTTTCCCCAATTTTCTCAGTTCTTTTTACAATTTTTCCCTCCGCATAATATATTTTATTAGTCCATAGGTTATCTTTCCCTTTTATTTTCCTTACAAGTTATTTGTTGAAGAAATGTGCCTGTGTGTATTACAGATTTCCTCACAATCTGCATTTTGCTGGTAGCATGCTAAGGTTCCATGTAATACATTCTTCTGTCCTCATACATCTTGTAAACTGATAGGAAGACCTAGAGGAGTAAACAGATTCAGCTGAATCTTTGACAGAATATTTCATACAGGTTATTATGTGCTTTTTCTTGTGTCACATCAGGAGGCCTATGCTGTCTACTTGTCTCTGTCTTTGTGATTTTACGCTTGTTAAGTAGGATCAGGTGTTGTTGGCCTGATTCATAAATTGTAGAGCTTCTTAACAGCTTTTGATCCAATTGTTCAGTAACCATCAACAGTCATTGCCTAGAGGTTACTTAATTCATTCTTGCTTCATTTATTCTTCATTCATTTAATGAACATATGTATATCACAAATACAGTGCTAGGCACAGGTGGTACAAAGCAGTATAAACAGTCCTTGCATACAAACATCTTACGTATGTCTATTGGCTCATGCCATAGCCATGTCCTTAGGTGAAGCTAAACTCCTTTTATAGCCACAGATTTTTTGAGACCAAGAAATAATATACTTTGGGCATTGAAGATTAGGAATTAGGTTTAAAGTTGTATAAAGATATCATTATTTAGTAATAGATGAACCGGGTTCAAGTCCTGGCTAGAAAACTCTGAATTATCCCTATATTGTGGGAGTAGAATTGTAAACAAAAGTTTTTCCTGAATTATTTGTGATTAAACAATGCAATGTATGAGATCTATTTGGTACATCATATTACACTTTCTACTACCACAAATCTCTCCTCAATTTGGCATACATTTAGTTTATAGTTTTTCCTTTAGTTGTTTTTGCATGGATTAAATATTTATTGGACACATTTCTTCATTCTTTATTCTAAAATAGTTTCAAAATTTACTACATGCAATTTATACATTTTAAATATGAACATTTGTTTAGTTAATGTGACTAATAAGTTTACACAATTATGTTATTGAAGCTCATTTTGACTTTTTGAGATTTAATATTCACATTGAACCTTGAATCAAGGGACACGTAGAACAAGAGTACCAAGAAGTCACAATGTGTGAACCTCTAAGAATATCTCCTGGGTATTGGGATACATTCGTTTCAGCAAATGTATATATGATAGTATCCACTACTTATTTGGCAAGGTCCTAGGCACACCGATGAATAAGGTAGAGAAAGTTTTTGTTTCTTCATGGAAATTACATTCCAGTGCCTCAGTCTGAGTCATTCTGTATATTGCAAATTGAAATTCAACAGGTGAATGTTCTTCTCTTCCCTAAAGCTCCAGAAGTTATCTGACTAATGATAAATATTTTTTATAATATACAAAAAGGGAAAATTGAAATGAATCTGCACAGAGTTAAGGAAAAACGAGCCAGCCAACATGGTACATTTGGAAAGTATAATCTCTTCAGTATATCTAGATTGCAAAATAGGTTTGACTTGGTGGCAGGAAATAAATTTGAAGTCATGGAAGACGTTCATTGTGTTTCAAAAGACTTTGGAGATAAAAATAATTTGTTTTTAAATAAAAAATTAATAAAGTCTTTATAAAGACTTTATGTTCTTTTTATAGCCTAAAAAGACTATAATGCGAAGCAACTTATTGTATACCAACATGGCTAATCCTCAGAGCAATGTAAAATGGCTATCATTATTATTATTATTCGTAATATAGAGATAAAGGGTATAGGGGAAATCTTATCCCTACTGTAAAATGGGACTTAAAGTATTATGAAGTGATTCGCATTATTAATCTCATTATTAATTAATTCATCATTCTTTTTGTATTCTTTGCCATGTGTACTCTTGCACCAATATACAAAGAAGGATTAGCATTGATTTTATTTTATTACAACTAACAATTTGCTGTGTATATCCAGAACTAGGAAGGTGACCACATGTTAGAGTATATTATACCATGCACTTTAATGTGAAAAAAGCCCTCACTCTTCCCATAGGCTTCTACTCCTAAATCTTAGAAGTTATCCTAGACTTGTTAGTTTACCTGACTCCCAATATCCAATCTATCTCTTTCCAATTCCCTTTCATATCATTGCTACATTTGGCTATTCTCCACCCCATGTTGTACTGTTTTAATTCTAGCTCTTATCATGATTATTATGAACAACTAGTTAGTATACCTCACACTTTTATTCTGTCATAATTTTCTAATGTGAAAAATGTATCATATTACTTAACTACTTAAAACAATGCAACAGATCCTGACTGTCTACAGAATAAGGTCCAAAATCTTTTTTAGAGACAGTCAAAGTCTTCCATGACTTCAAATTCATTTCTTGCTACCAGACCAAACACAGTCTGAGTCTAGATATACTAAAAAGCTTATAGTTTCCAAATACACCGTGTTGATTGGCTCATGTTTCTTTAACTCTGTGCAGATTCATTTCTGTTTTTCTTCTTTATCATCTCTTGTTAGAAATTTTCCTAACTGTCTCAGATCCAGTCACTTCCTTCTTCTTTAAACTCTCAGTGTGCCTAGTTTACACTTCTTTTTATCTATTTAGGGTTTTGTTTTTTTTTGTTTTGCAGTTGATCACACTATTACACGTATTTGTTTAGAGGTTGTCTCTCCTGCTAGACTGTGGTTTCTTGAGGTCAGGTGCCTGGAACGTGGTATGAACATAATGTGTTTATTTGTTTAATGAAGCAGTGAAGGAATGAAAAAGAAAACAAGGAGGTAAAGGTATCCTCACCATTCCCTCCACTGTTGTCATTCCTATCCCTGTTTGTTTTCATTCTCTTTCTTTCCATCTTTCTCTCCAAGAACTCAAGGACTGAAGATCCAGAAACCAAGGGCAGAACAGGAACCCTGAGCTGCCTCTCTTCTTCAGAGTTTGATCTCACCTTTTTTATTTCATCCTCTCATCAAAGTGTATTATATGATATTCGCTTAAGACCTTACTCAGTAGTTCCTTTGCTCAGTAGTTCCCAAATCTGAAGAATAGCTCTTTAGAGTGAGTTGGCCCAAGGCCGTAATGAGGCCCGATAAGAGGATGGTTAAGCACATAGATTGTGAACTTGTGGTCAACTTGCTTTTGCCACTTAGTAACTGTGTTAATCTCAGGCTAGGTATTTATCCTTTCTGAGCCTTACTTACCTTATCAGTAACATTGAAAGAACATAACCCTATCTCATACTGTTTTCGTGAGCAGTGGAGATAGTGTCTGGAAATCACTCATCTAAAATGAAAGGCCTGGACTAACATCTCCCTTGTCAAAGCTTTGAGCACTTATGGTGGGAAAACTACAAGGAAGGAAAAGGACCAAATGAAGTATAGAAAGCATTTTTATATGTAACCTGGGCCCCCAAACAAGGCCCAAGAATTATTTCCTTGATTGTCTAGAGCAAATCTCCATATGCCACACACACCATAAGCTCTGCCCACCATTCATCTTTCACCCATAGCTGGATGAATGAAGATTAAATGTTACGTGTTAATTTTAAATTAAAACTTTGCATTTCAAATTTTAAATTATTGATGTTTTTAGTTTGGGAATTATTTTTAGTTCTTACAAGGTAGTGAAGCAGTTACAAGTATTTTATAAATAGACATTCATATATATTAGGTGTGAGACTCCTCATAGCTTTGAAAATAAGTATGCCTAATGAAAATATTTTTGGGTGAATGAAATTCAAATTTGTGATCAGTTTGGGCCTTAAGTTTGAATCTTTAAAAATATGTAGTCACATAGTATAATCTAACAATAGGATTATAACAATTCATGATTTGAAGCCTTTGTTTGCCAATGCTGCAAAGTACTTGACTCTCTCTTAATGATGGCAATAAATTATTGAAATCATAATTTAAAGCATCTGTTGTTAGCTGTTTCTCAGTTGTAATCATCAAGGCTTTATACACTTGAAAATTTGGAGGTACAATTAATGTCCTACTGCTATACTTAGATTAGTTGGTTCTATTTCCCTTATGTTTCTTTCCATCCAATGATGTGTGAGAGAACAGATGTTTGTGAAGAAAAGGAGGGCTTGCTTTCAAGGGGCACTGATATTTTTTATTATATTTTGACCCTTTTTAATGTAGTTCTGTATGACAAGCATATGATTGGAGCTGATCTTTTACTCACTTCTGACTTGTACATCCTCTAGGGGAGCAACATGTGGTTCCTACTCTCCATGAGAAGAACATCTCTAAATCAGTGTGGTGGATTCCTCTCTGGGCCTTGGAGGTGGAGGGCATGGCCCATAGGCATGTAAAAGCATTGGTCCTACTCTTGAATCTTAAGCCCTAGACCTAATTGTAGGATACAAAATAAACTCAATGTATTATATAAAGGATAATAATTTTTGAAAATTTCCATGGAATCACAATATGATTTTCTATAAATTTATTAAATATAAGCCTTCAATTTAATCTTTATTATTCTACTTATTGCAAAAGTGTCATAACCTAGGTCATGAGCACAAACCCCCAACCTCCTTTACAACTCAGCCTTCCAACCTCTGGAGAATGTACCTACTTGCTGCCATCCTGCTTGGACCTCAGATTGATGCCAGAGACAAGTTTTTATCTTCCCCACAATGTTTTCAAGGGTTGGTTTTCACACTGATCTTTATGATTCATTTAAATGCTTATAATTTTCTCACTGATTATTAACCAGGGCCATCATATGAAATTATGCCATGAATGTGCCATTCCTGAAGGTGGTTTCTCCAATGACAAATGATGGGGAGATTTACAGGCATTATTTCTCATAATAAAACTGGTGTAAGATTAACTATAGCATTGTAGAGACTTGAAGGGAACAGGATCAGTCTCTACAGAGAAGAGAAAATCCTTGAGGTCGGGTAGACCTTCAAGTAAAAAAGGAAATCTAGCCAGGTAGGAAGAATATAGTATCCAGGAAATTCAGTGTTAGGCAATAGGTGAGTGACAAGGAAAAAAGGTGATAAAAGAAGAAATAACTGTACCTCTACTTTTAGAGCTGTTTGCTTAATAAGAATTCTTTCTACTAGTCATAGCATCCCCTCGATATTCCTTTGGAGAACTATATCACCCACACTTCCCTACAACTTCATGGAGTTGTAGGGACCAACCTTTCTCTTGGCTTCAGGAGTGAATAGGATACCTTGTAAAGGACATTGAAAGCTAAGAAGAGAAGAGGTTGGGAGGGAGTGAGGGATAAAAACTTACCTCTCAGGTACAATGTACACTATTTTTATGGCAGGCACACTAAAAGCCTGACTTCAACATTATACAATTCATCCATGTAACAAGAATATTTGTACACTAATATTTTGAAATACAAATTATATTTTAAAAAGAGGGAATGTCATATATGATAGCCAGGCTTGGTTGATAGAAATACTACACATACCTAGAGACATTGACTGATGCAGAGTTTGTCCTGTGATCCTGGTCAGGCCAGTGAAAGTATTTTGGATTCTGGCACAAAATTTTTTTTGCCTGGTTTGCTAAATTGGTGGATTATAATCTTTTAGCACCTTGTGGGGAGAGCTTGTCAATACAGAAGGCAGAACCAAAAGTAAAAAGGAAGGAAGGAAGGTATAGTGCGTAGTTTAACTTCGCTGTTTCTTCATTGATTTTCTGTCTGTATAATCTAACCATTACCGACAGTGGGGTGTTGAAGTCCCCTACTATTTATTATTGTAGTATGTCTCCCCTTTAGATCTATTCATATTTGTATTATATACTTGGGCCCTCTGGTGTTGGGTGCATAGATATTTATGATTGTTATATCCCCTTGCTGTATTGACCCCTTTTTATTAATAGTTAAATAATGACCTACTTTGTCTCTTTTTACAGTCTCTGACTTGTACTCTATTTTATCTGATATAAGTATAGCTACTCAGGCTTTTTTTTTTGCTTTGACTCCATTCCTTCACTTTCAGTCTACATGAGACTTTATGAGTAAGGTGGGTTTCTTGTAGGTAGCATATAGTTGGGTCTTATTTCTTTATCCATTCAGCCACTTTATGCCTTTTAAATGGAAAATTGAGTCCATTTACATTCAGTATTATTATTGATATGTAACAACTTACTACTGCCATTTCATTGCTTGTTTTCTGTTTTTTGGGTTTTTTTTTTTTTTTAAATCCCCTCTTCCTTTCTTGCTGTCATACTTTGTAGTTAAATGATTTTCTCTAAGAGTTTGTTTTAACTCATTGATTTTATTTTTAATGTATCTATTATAGGTTTTTACATTGTGATTACCATAGGCTTCTACAAAATATCTGATAGAAACAATAAGTTATTTTAAAGAGATGACAACTTGTCTTATATCACAAAAAAGAGTAAAAAGAAACAAAAAACTCAAGCTCACTGATTCTTTTCTCTGCTTAATCTATTCCGCTGTTGAGAGTTTCCATTGAATTTTTTCAGCTCAGCAAATGTATTTCTCAGTTCCAAGATTTCTGTTTGATTTTTTAGTTATTTCAATCTCTTTGTTAGATTTCTCTGATAAACTTCTGAGTTGTTTTTATATGTTATCTTGAAGATCACTGAGTTTCCTTAAAACTGCCATTTTGAATTCTTGGTCAGACAGCTCACATATCACTGTCTTTTTAGGTCAGTCACCGGTCCCTTGCTTTGTCCATTTAGGGAGGTCTAGGTTTCCTGTTTGCTGTTGCTTCTTGTGGATGTATGTCTATGTCTTTGCACTGAAGGATTAGTTATTTATTCCAGTCTTCTTTCTCTGTTTTGCTTTTATTTTTATTGGATATGTTTTCTTAGAGTTTTTTGTAATTTGCCTGTTGCATTTCTTATATTTTTTTCTGCTAGATCACTGACTCCTTTTCAGCACTAGATGGAGCCTTAAGCCCAGGTTCACTTCAACTCTAGCAAAGGATCAGAGTGTTGCCTGTCTGAAATGAGGGATGTCCCAAAGGGGATATCTTGGCAATGTAGAAAGGCTGACTGGGGCTTTGTGCCCAGGGAACCTATGAAATGTACCTCCTACAGCATGGTGCTGCTGAACAGCCACTCTGACTTGGTGTGTTCTTTGGCCAAGTTACAGAGCATAATTTCCAGTATTGGAGATGGTAGTCCTGCCTCCGTCCTTTGTCTCTGGCTGTTCTCAGGGATCTGGCTCCCTTCAGGTACTCGCAATGCTTTCCATGTGTTGAGTCAAAGACAGGTCTCCTACTAGGGAATCCAAGATGGTAGGAAAGTTGGTTGTCCACTTCAATCTCATTTTTTCCCGTGTAGAAACCATGAGTTAGAAAAATTTTCTGTATGTTTGGTGCTGGTCAGATTGCGGGGGAGGAATTTCACTGATATGGAAATCCAGTTCTCTTAGTGTTTACTCAGAAATTTTTCACTTCTCTGTGGCCCTGGGAACTGACTTCTGTTCGTCTCATCCCCATATTTGAGTTCTGGGATATTGTTGGTGAGATCCCAGAAAACAAGCTGTATATTCGTTTGGGTTTTCTGCAGGAGAAAGTGAAGCCAGCTTATATCTATGCCACCATTTTGGAACTAGAAGTCTTCCCAGTCCTTTCTTTTTTTTCCAGAATATTATGGGGGTACAAATATTTATGTTACATAGAATGCCTTTGCCCCACCTGAGTCAAAGCTACAAGCATGCCCATCCCCCAGACAGTACACACCACACCCATTAGGTGTGAATATACTCATCCCCACCTACCCACTTCCACCTGCTTGACACCCAATGAATATTACTACCATAGTGTACATAAGTGTTGATCAGTTAATATCGATTTGATGGTGAGTACATGTGGTGCTTGTTTTTCCATTCTTGGGATACTTCACTTAATAGAATGGGCTCCAGCGCCATCGAGGATAATACAAGAAATGCTAGTTCACCATTGATTTTGTGGCTGAGTAGTACTCCATGGTATACAACATTTTATTAATCCATTTATTTTAAGAAATGAGGTCTCAATATGTTGCCCAGGCAGGAGTGCAGTGGCTATTCACAGGTGTAATCATAGTGCACTATAATCTCAAACTCCTGGACTCAAATGATTCTCCTGCCTCAGCTTCCTGAGTAATTGAGGCTATAGGCATATGCCACAGTGTCTAGCTAGTAATTTCTAAGAGTATAAAAAGTTCCTAAATCTAAAATGTGAGAGACGTGCTGCTTAAGTAGAATGTATGCTTTGTTGTTTGAAGTTTAATTCAGGAAGGAAAGAAGACAGGACAAGAGAAAATGAAAGGGTTGATGGAGATTCCATCAGCTCCTATTATTAAAATAAGTAGAGATGCAGAGAAAAATTTTGGCAGGTTTCCTATGAATGAGAAGATAAAATGGAAGTCAAAATGTTTTATATGCATCTTCAAAATTCTTCTTTCCTCAACAATAGCATGCCCTATTTGTTAAATTTTATACTGCATATCTTATCTATTTCTATGAATTAGAAATTTACATGAATGATTATCTAAAGTCCAAATTCCTGGTTCCTATCTTTAACTTATTCTTACTGATAGGAGTAACATTTCACAGTTTTTAATTTACCTGCTTCTTATATTGTTTTGCCATTTAAGATTTGAAATACAGCAAGTGTATTTCCAGACACTGACACTATGAATAATATCAAACATTTAGTGGGTATAAGCCTAGCACTCTTCTGAGTTCTCTACATATATTAACTCCTTTAATACTCTAAAAGCTTTGTTCCACAAACACTTTCTATTTTACAGATGAAGAAACCAAATGCTATAAAGATTGAATAATTAACTAAGGCTACTCAGCTAATAAATGATGGAGCCATGTTTCACACATAGGCAATCTGGCTTTGGAGCAACCTAGCATAGAATGCTATCCTGGAAGTTTCATAAATATTTATCCTCTCCATTAAAAAAAGACAAAAAACAAAAAATAAAAGAGGAATGAGAAAATATCTAATTGATGAAATTGAGTAATTTGATTATAGGCCCTTTAAATTTATAACATTAGAAGTCATTTAAGTTGTAATAACACCAGCTATGACAGGTCTAGAATTAGGATATCATTGCTCAGAGACATATATTTTTGCCGATTCAACCTCTTAATAGGCACTGACATATTTTAAAGACTTGTTATAAACTATGTAAAATAGTATAAAATCCAAAACCTTGCCTCTAGAGTTGTTATAATTATTTCTAACTCTCCAAATTGTGTGTTAGTTTGTTAAATGTAAGGAGTTGTGACTCAGTACTTACACAATGATGATATAATTGGTAAATAAAGTTGGTGTGGGAAAAAGTGAGAAGGCCAAGAAGTGCTAGGGTCAGAGATGACTGTATCACAGCCAAGCAAGTTTGGTTGCAGAACTATAACCAGATTGAGGAGCCAGAAAAGTTACTCTGAATATCCACTCTTTTGACAGCTTCTAAAAAGGCAAATCCAGGTTCTATTATTGCCAGGACTTAGTTTGGGTGCAGTTCACTGGTGTAGTCTCTTCACCATCCTGGAAATAGTCCATGAGCAGAATCCTTCAGCTTATAGCATGCCAATTGCTTTCCTAACCAAGTGTTTATTTGGCTACTTAGACTCACTTATGCAGTTAATTAATTTGAAAATTTGTATATAGAAATCTTCATTAATCTATCCTATTCTTCTTTTCACACAGTTCATTCAATAAAGAAATTGCATTTAATTTGAAAGTTATCATTTAGTGCCCTAGAAATCCAGTGCTAATGTCATGAGACAACCAGATGTGCTGTTATCAGCTTCAGCAGCATCATTCCCCTTAGCCTTCCTGCCTTCCCCTATCAAATTCCCATGGTCTAAACCTCTTGACATACACAGTCTGTTAGCTCAAGGAATGTGAAGGGGATCCAGAGAAGTGTTCACGGCTTTGGGTTAGGAGATGAGTGTAATTTATATTTTGTTCTGTTCTCCTTGCTTTTCATGTCCAGATTTTATAAGGATAAAATCAGAATTCCTACTGAGTTTTCAGTTCCTACATACTTCCATTTTCTGACCATGCCTTTGGGATTAAGGAGAATTTAAAAGGATGGTTGGGTGGGGGAAAAAACAAACTAAAAAAA